>NW_026137769.1:0-168541 GCF_019393585.1 Leptopilina boulardi
ATGATTTAATATTTTGTTTTTGTAATAATAAAGTGTGTTTTTAGCGGTTTGTATTGTGAAAAGTTATATTTCTGCATTTTAAATTTTTCGTTTTTTAAAACGTTGCGGACTTCTATCTCATCGAAAATTGACTTTTTGATGTTTTACCAAGAGGGGGTGGCTTTTAGGGAAGAATCCGAAGGGTCTAAATACATGGTGGTTGTTTAGGGTAAAAAAACAAATTTTTTTAGCTAGTTTGGAGCCCAAAAAGTTATTACGTAAGGGTCGAAAATGGACTTTTTGATTTTTTACCAAGAGGGGGTGGCTTTTAGGGGAGGGTCCGAAGGGTCTAAATACATGGTGGTTGTTTAGGGTAAAAAAACAAATTTTTTTAGATAGTTTGGAGCCCAAAAAGTTATTACGTAAGGGTCGAAAATGGACTTTTTGATTTTTTACCAAGAGGGGGGTGGCTTTTGGGGGAGGGTCCGAAGGGTCTAAATACATGGTGGTTGTTTAGGGTAAAAAAACAAATTTTTTTATATACTTTTGAACCCAAAAAGTTATTACGTAAGGGTCGAAAATGGACTTTTTGATTTTTTACCAAGAGGGGGTGGCTTTTGGGGGAGGGTCCGAAGGGTCTAAATACATGGTGGTTGTTTAGGGTAAAAAAACAAATTTTTTTATATACTTTTGAACCCAAAAAGTTATTACGTAAGGGTCGAAAATGGACTTTTTGATTTTTTACCATGAGGGGGTGGCTTTTAGGGGAGGGTCCGAAGGGTCTGAATACATGGTGGTTGTTTAGGGTAAAAAAACAAATTTTTTTAGTTAGTTTGGAGCCCAAAAAGTTATTACGTAAGGGTCGAAAATGGACTTTTTGATTTTTTACCATGAGGGGGTGGCTTTTAGGGGAGGGTCCGAAGGGTCTAAATACATGGTGGTTGTTTAGGGTAAAAAAACAAATTTTTTTAGCTAGTTTGGAGCCCAAAAAGTTATTACGTAAGGGTCGAAAATGGACTTTTTGATTTTTTACCATGAGGGGGTGGCTTTTAGGGGAGGGTCCGAAGGGTCTTAATACATGGTGGTTGTTTAGGGTAAAAAAACAAATTTTTTTAGCTAGTTTGGAGCCCAAAAAGTTATTACGTAAGGGTCGAAAATGGACTTTTTGATTTTTTACCATGAGGGGGTGGCTTTTAGGGGAGGGTCCGAAGGGTCTTAATACATGGTGGTTGTTTAGGGTAAAAAAACAAATTTTTTTAGCTAGTTTGGAGCCCAAAAAGTTATTACGTAAGGGTCGAAAATGGACTTTTTGATTTTTTACCATGAGGGGGTGGCTTTTAGGGGAGGGTCCGAAGGGTCTTAATACATGGTGGTTGTTTAGGGTAAAAAAACAAATTTTTTTTAGCTAGTTTGGAGCCCAAAAAGTTATTACGTAAGGGTCGAAAATGGACTTTTTGATTTTTTACCATGAGGGGGTGGCTTTTAGGGGAGGGTCCGAAGGGTCTGAATACATGGTGGTTGTTTAGGGTAAAAAAACAAATTTTTTTAGCTAGTTTGGAGCCCAAAAAGTTATTACGTAAGGGTCGAAAATGGACTTTTTGATTTTTTACCATGAGGGGGTGGCTTTTAGGGGAGGGTCCGAAGGGTCTTAATACATGGTGGTTGTTTAGGGTAAAAAAACAAATTTTTTTAGCTAGTTTGGAGCCCAAAAAGTTATTACGTAAGGGTCGAAAATGGACTTTTTGATTTTTTACCATGAGGGGGTGGCTTTTAGGGGAGGGTCCGAAGGGTCTTAATACATGGTGGTTGTTTAGGGTAAAAAAACAAATTTTTTTAGCTAGTTTGGAGCCCAAAAAGTTATTACGTAAGGGTCGAAAATGGACTTTTTGATTTTTTACCATGAGGGGGTGGCTTTTAGGGGAGGGTCCGAAGGGTCTAAATACATGGTGGTTGTTTAGGGTAAAAAAACAAATTTTTTTAGCTAGTTTGGAGCCCAAAAAGTTATTACGTAAGGGTCGAAAATGGACTTTTTGATTTTTTACCATGAGGGGGTGGCTTTTAGGGGAGGGTCCGAAGGGTCTAAATACATGGTGATTCTTTAGGGTAAAAAAACAACTTTTTTTAGCTAGTTTGGAGCCCAAAAAGTTATTACGTAAGGGTCGAAAATGGACTTTTTGATTTTTTACCATGAGGGGGTGGCTTTTAGGGGAGGGTCCGAAGGGTCTAAATACATGGTGGTTGTTTAGGGTAAAAAAACAAATTTTTTTAGCTAGTTTGGAGCCCAAAAAGTTATTACGTAAGGGTCGAAAATGGACTTTTTGATTTTTTACCATGAGGGGGTGGCTTTTAGGGGAGGGTCCGAAGGGTCTTAATACATGGTGGTTGTTTAGGGTAAAAAAACAAATTTTTTTAGCTAGTTTGGAGCCCAAAAAGTTATTACGTAAGGGTCGAAAATGGACTTTTTGATTTTTTACCATGAGGGGGTGGCTTTTAGGGGAGGGTCCGAAGGGTCTTAATACATGGTGGTTGTTTAGGGTAAAAAAACAAATTTTTTTAGCTAGTTTGGAGCCCAAAAAGTTATTACGTAAGGGTCGAAAATGGACTTTTTGATTTTTTACCATGAGGGGGTGGCTTTTAGGGGAGGGTCCGAAGGGTCTAAATACATGGTGGTTGTTTAGGGTAAAAAAACAAATTTTTTTAGCTAGTTTGGAGCCCAAAAAGTTATTACGTAAGGGTCGAAAATGGACTTTTTGATTTTTTACCATGAGGGGGTGGCTTTTAGGGGAGGGTCCGAAGGGTCTAAATACATGGTGGTTGTTTAGGGTAAAAAAACAAATTTTTTTAGCTAGTTTGGAGCCCAAAAAGTTATTACGTAAGGGTCGAAAATGGACTTTTTGATTTTTTACCATGAGGGGGTGGCTTTTAGGGGAGGGTCCGAAGGGTCTAAATACATGGTGGTTGTTTAGGGTAAAAAAACAAATTTTTTTAGCTAGTTTGGAGCCCAAAAAGTTATTACGTAAGGGTCGAAAATGGACTTTTTGATTTTTTACCATGAGGGGGTGGCTTTTAGGGGAGGGTCCGAAGGCTCTAAATACATGGTGGTTGTTTAGGGTAAAAAAACAAATTTTTTTAGCTAGTTTGGAGCCCAAAAAGTTATTACGTAAGGGTCTAATTCTCTTATGTTTTCTATCAATTATTACTTAGGGGTGGTTTATCACCCCTAATATTAATTTTTTTTTGTTTTTATGATTGATATCGTCTTTGTAGGTCAACTTAAAGGTTTTCCAATTGAATATTTTAAAAAACAAAAAAATTTTTTTTTTGTTCATTTGAACGTTCAAAACTTTTGCATCATACTTGAAGTTGATAGGTCAAGGATAAGTTCAGTTAATTGATGCCTTTCATTCATACGTCCATTAATAGAACGTTCAATTGTATATTTCAAATAGAAAAATTTATCCACTTTCTTTTTAATAAATAAATTTTAGTGTGTATTAATTTTATTTTTTCATAATCATATATTTTCTCTTGCATCGAAACATTTTTTTTTAACAAAAACGTATTTCCAACAAGAGAAAGGCTTCATTTTATATATATAATTTTTCATATATATGTTTAAATGCAGTTTATCTAGTTGAAACGTTTGACATATTAATTATGATTTTACTATATATAAAAAATATAATATAAAAATCTGTTTTTATTAATTATTAAATTTATTTTCAATTAATTACACTAATTATTAAGTACTATTAATTATATTAAACTATTAAATCATTAAATAAAAAAATTAATACCCAGAAAGCCAACAAACATGAAACTGGATGTGAACAAGAAGACCAGAGTCGATATAACAGGTCAGTTGACAAGGTTGGGTAGTCAAGACTACCTTTAAGTAGAATCCACTATATTTACAGAATAATTCAGGCGCTGTCCCATGGTAATGTTTAACCACCCAACTCTGGCAGTAGAGTAACATGGGCAGCCCAATTATTTTTGTAAACATAAGGGATCCTTCTTATCTTGACTACCCAACCTTGTCAACTAATCTCCACTTCATATCATCTCTTGTCGTCAGTGCTTCTTGTTCCTTGAGCCCGAACACGTTGAAATTAAGTCGTAAATCGTAACACTTAAGAATGAGAGAGAGAGAGGAAAAGACAGAAATATCTTCTATCATTTTCTGTCTCATATCAAAGTTTACGATTTAAGTTTTACGATTTCAATGTGCGTTGGTCCATTTTAAAGAAAATTTTTTTTCATTTGTTAACATTAAAGGTAAAAGTTTTTCATTTAATGATTTAAAAAGTGTTGTAATTAATTGTAAATGAATTCATCAATTAGTAAATCTACAGTGACGTGTCATATATATATTCAAATCAAAACAAGATAAGAAGTAAGTTGAACTGAATTTTTTTAGGTTATGTTTTTAAATCAATAGAAACAATTGATTTTGGGGTAATTATTGTTTTGGTATTATTACTATAATGGTTATTATTTTTTGTCTTATTATTTGTATTATTATTATTATTATATATTCAGAGTACTCCCAAAGAGAAAAAAAAATAACCAAAGTCTAAAGTTTGGTATATAGTTAGAAAATTTTCTCAAACTTCGACGTATATGGCTTCTATACAACGTTCTTATTGAAAATAATGTTATTAAATTCTTGAGAAACGCTTGAGAAGATTATAATCCAACTAATACCAAATTTTCGAAATGTATGAGACTTGAAGTTGAGAGTAAGAAATTGAGTTGGTTGCATACATAAATTGTGGCTTTTGTCACTGTATGAGTTTGCGCGAAAGTAAACACTGTGCCTGAAGCGCTAGGTGCTTCGAATTTGAAGGATATACACTGTAAATATCCTTTTGGCTTTCGAGAAACGCTTCCAGCAAAACTATTCGAATGTGAAATTCTAGAGCGCATAAACTCGAGAGATCTTTCAACCACAGCTTTTATATATATATATATATATATATATATATATAACACATTGCCCACCGGCATGTTTTATATAAACTATTTGAAAAAGAGTTTTTGTTACAAAGGTTGCGGTTTATTGAAATTTCTTCTGTCTCTTATCATCATTTTTCTTTCTCTCGATAATCCTTTCTAAAAAAAAGAACGATTATGTACGTATTATAATCAAGAAAATGAGAAATTTCTTTTCTCAAAGTAAATCAAATTATTATTATTTTTTTTTTAAATGAAATATTTAAGAATTATTTTTAAATCACAGAAAAAATAGAGTCAAAAAATTTAATAAAAGGGAGTGTAAAGTGCTCATAATGAGCTAGTCAGAAACGTAATGTTAGGAAAGGGTAAGCAGGGATGGATAACGAGGCGTTGATCGTTTCTGATTGGCTTGTTATATTTCCAGTAATATAACGAGCCAATCAGAAATTTTCAACGCATTGTTTCCCAACTTTACTTTATCTAATAGTGTTCATAATACACTCAATTGTATAAATACTGTTCTTTCGGTTTGACGACATTTTAAAAAGTTGTGACACTTCTATAATAATTTTATTAGTTTATGGCATATAAACTATACGCCATGAAATAATAAAATTATTATAGAAATATCACGACTTTTTAAGATTCCATCAATGGACAGCATTTGGTTGGTTTACATTGTCCCCACTCGCCATTTGTCTAAATTATCTTCAACTACCGCACCCTGCTCTAGTAAAAATTTAGTAACATTTTTTTAAAATTAAAAGTTACTATAAAGTTACTAAATTTTCACCAGAGCAGGGTGCGGTAGTTGACGAGAATTCTGACAAATGGCGAGTGGGGACAATGAAAACTAACCCATTTATGCTATTAGATGTATACTATAAATACTGAAAAAGACACTGTTACTGACAAAATGCTTTTAAAAATAAAAAATTTTTTTTTTTAAATATTCTTACATAATTTTTTACTTTTAGAAAAAAATTTTCTTCTCTAGCTACTCGTCTCTCTTTAGATTTCTTTGACTATTAATTTTTTTTTTTTTTTGCATTTAACTTGAGAGTTAACGAAGCAACGTTATTAATGCTTCTCTCGCGTTTCACTTGGATGGAATGAAATTACGTCGTGGTACCTCTCGTAAAGTCGTTCAACAGTCACGCTAGAAAAAGATGCCACATTCATAAAATATAGCGTCAGAGGCCATGCGTTTGATATGCAAATATAAAGTCACGTGCGCATATATATATATATATATATACACTCAACGGCCCAGCATGAGACTTCACACACACTCTATAGCCATTAATTATTTTTGCATTCCTTTTCTACGAATTATGTTGATGAGATACAAGTAATATAAGGATCCCAATATGCAATGCAACCGACAAGAGAATCAGGAAGTTCCTCTTTAAAATCATGGAAACACTCCTCTTTTCATTCCATTTACATAAATATATTCTTTATTTCTACTATTACATTGTACAATTCACTTTTAAGTTAAAATGGACTTTTTCTCTTAAATATACTATTAAAAAAAAGAAAAAATTATTCTCATTGTGGAGAAAAAAAGACTTTCTTTTACCCGAATTATGAAAATTAAATGAAAAGAGGTATTTTAAGCTGATGTGTGTGTGTGTGTGTGTAAAATTATAGAGTAATTGTTTCAATATGGAATGAATAACGTTACGTCACTCAAGGGGTTTTAATTTATAAATTCTTTGTAAATTGTTTTTATTTTATAAACAAGAACTTAATCGAATTTGTTGATTATCAAACATTATTATTAAATTACTGACTAATATTCGATAAATTGAAATTATAATTATTCACACGGAAGCCTGATTCACGCTTTAATGTACCTTGTTAATTGGTTACATTGTTTTCTAAACAGAAGCCAAATTTCTGCTATTTATAATCTTTATGAAAATGCCGAAACCTCCGTAATGTGACGGAGAAAGTGTCTCCGTCACATTTCGGAGGTTTCGGTGGTTTTCGAAATTCTTTCGGTCGGTAATATAGTGATTACCATTGAGGCACTATTTATAATATTTATAAAAACGCCAAAAACTCCGAAATGTAACGGAGAAAGTGTCATCGTCACATTTCGGAGGTTTCGGTGTTTTTCGAAATTCTTTCGGTCGGTAATGTAGTGATTATCATTGAAGTACAAATTTAACAGTGTCATCTCTCTGTCTAAAATGAATAATACCTTTGAAATCACTGTCAACTATTAACTCTAAGCCAACATTGTAACATACAATATGTACAGTCTAGATAATATATTACCTTGTAAATTGATTTATATAGAGAAATTAGAATTACAGGTTATTTGCACACCACGTCATTCGTCTCTATAAAATCAACATCGTAAATAATATTCTCATATTTCTTGATTATAACACTGCTGACACATTTCCTTTAAAGTTAAAGCTGCATTCATATTTTCGCCATTTTGAATTTTCAAAAACCCGAGAGTTTCCAAAAAGCAAAGTTTTACAAGTGATAAAACTAGTGTAGTCTCATATATGGTAGTCGAGGGTCAAGCGCAATGACAACAAGCTGCTCCAAAAGATCGCACGTACATACATCATTCATTGTGATCCAGTAGCATAAAGATATATGTGAATGTGTACGCGTCTATAACAGAGACAGATATATATCTATACACATATATGAGATATCCAACTCCATTTGTCCCAGTAGATATTTCCCTCATATCCATGCGGGTCGTATAACTCGTCAGATAACGTCGCCGTAGTCCCTTTCCATTAAACGCGTTGCAGTGGCAATTTCCCGAACTTTGACTACTATCGCCAGTTGGTGTACAAACACTGTAAAACAGTTAAACTGGACAAATTTTTTTTTTTCTTTAAACTTCATCGCAGTGGGTTCTGTTTTATATTTTACGAGACAGAACTCCTGTTATATTGTACAATAATGCAAACGATTACATAAACATTTTGTACACACAAAACTATTATTTTATTACTCTGTACAAGTTTAGTGAGGTTTTATACTTGTACTTGTAACGATTCCATCCGCTAGGAGAAGGAATTGGCGCTAGCGGTCACTTGGGAAGTTACCAACTGTTAGGGTGTGTCTACAATGGACTTTTTTAACTTTGTCCATTGTGAATGCAGCCTTAAATAAATGTGTAACGTACGTAGAGTCGTGGAAGTATATGACTACACTTTTTTGTACTTTTCTAACGCACGTGTTGTCATGGCAACATTTAATGACAACACGTGCGTTAGAAAAGGACAAAAATTCTAATACTGTATCTAACCACCTTAGGGTGAATTCACATGGAGGCGTAAAGTGTCAAATTTTGTAACTAGACTATGAGTGTGAGAAGGACGAACCTATATTTGTTTCATACTCATGGTCTAGTTACAAAATTTGACACTTTACGCCTCCATGTGAACTGACCCTAAGGAGGTAAGGTTATAAATCTCGATCAACTACCGCACCCTGCTCTAGTGAAAATTTAATAACATTCTAGTTAAAATTAAAAGTTACTAAATTTTTACTAGAGCAGGGTGTGGTAGTTTACCGAGAATTATGACAAATGGCAAGTGATGACATTGGCAACCAACCGCTTTTACAACAAAAGTAGCAAAAAAATGAGAGCAGTTTACATGGCGGGAAATTCATAACAGATAAAACATTTTTCAAATATAATTATAATCAGACTGTGTAACAATATAAAATCTCCAATATTGAATTACACAATCTAAACGTTGAAAGAAATTGATTTCACTTAAAAAGATTAATTTTATTTGTCAAGAGAGCAAAATCTATTTATACCTTTTGTTGCGTAAAAGTATAAAAATTTTTATACAATGGAATTTAGTTTTTGTTATACATAGGATTTAAGGTAAACTCTATAAAGTTTTTTTTTTGTAATGCGGTAGGTAAAGAAAGTCAGTAGAATATTGAATTCGAGACGGTTGTCTAGTTGAGAGACAGTGGAACAATACTAGTTTTGTGTCATAGAGTGTGCGAGTGAGAGAGAATGCTTTTGCCAAGGTGTGTATAGAACGTGTAGTGCGTGTAGCACGTGTCACAAGCAAACGGGATAATCGATCACAGCGTGGAGGAATTTCTCGGAAGCCGCCAGCGAGTCTCTCGAGTTTCTTTCGTGTGATGGATTAAGAGTCGGATTAAGAAATCACTGCGAGACAGAATGACGCGATGCCGCCCTCGACAAAACTTGAATCTTGCCTCTTCGAGTACAAAGAGAAAGAGAAATAGAAATTAAAAATAATTCATGACCTGTTTTCTGTTCGTTAATAATAAGAAATTCCTTTGTATATTTTAAAATCACGATTTTTTTCTGTTTATTGGCATATTGATAAATCGTTTCATGGAACGGTAGCTATAGTCAAACAAGGTTAGACAGTAAAGCGCAAAAGTTCGATATTTTTACACCGACTCAACCCTTTTACCTTCTAAATATTTTTTTGTCCAAAATATTATGTTAGCATTGTGAACACAGCTTTAGGTTGACCTTGTCCCCACTCACCATTTTGTATAATTCTCAACTACCGCTCTAGTGAAAATTTAGTGACTTTATTGTTAAATTAAAAGTTACTATAAAGTTACTAAATTTTCACTGGAGAAGGTTGCGGTAGTTGACGAGAATTATGCCAAATGGTGAGTCGGGACAATGGCAACCTTCAATTGGTTGTCTCTACCAGAAAGATGTAGCATACTATTGGATCAATTCATTCGATATATCGATCAAATACAAAATTGTAAACGTACCCTAAGAAAATTTCCCTATATATAGAGTAATAAAAATCAGCTGATATTTATTTTACAGCACTTTATCAACTATTTTCATTATCGATAACATTCACAGGATTGGGAATGCTCAATATTTTTTTCCAACTTTAATTTTTTTTATAATTGAAAAAATTAATATTTATAAATCCCAAAAGATGGAAATAAAATTTCATACATAAATATAATATATTCAATACGAGATAATATAACCTTGAGAATGTTATAATAGAATAGGATTTTCTCATTTTTATCATTGTTGCTTTGAATTTCCAATATCGAAAAAAAGGTACGCTTAACTAGCCACATGGCGATACAGGGAGCTTCCGCTCGAGCCCAAACCAATTAGAGCAGACTTTACTGACACGCTGCTCGTTAATTAAAGTATCACCGGCAAATCTATTTTCACCGTTATTGAATTAATTTTCTAGGCAATATGACCGGGAATAAAAAACCGTATGAATAATCTCGGTAAAAGGGGAAAAAAAATAGCATCAACCACGTGAAAACAGTAGATGAAATATATACGCAATCATTTTTCAAGCGAAGCATTCTTCATGTCACAATCTGTATGAGTCGGATTTATACAAATTGATTACACATTCAAGTAATCATTTTAAAAAAAAATTTTTTTATTTAAAACTCTTTTTTAGACTTATTTGTAAGGTTTCTTTTTGTATCTGTACTTTTGTTTGTCTTCTCCTTTTGTGATTATGGAATATCTAACAAAAAATTGTGAAAGCACCTTTAAGCTGGAGTAATAGTTTTATTTTTAATCGATATATCGAATGATAGTACAATATGCTTGGTTAGCAGTTTTAGTGTAATAATTTGTCCAATTAGAATCAATCAACCAATTGGTGTGAGGGTCAAATATAAACCTGTATCCACACTGTATTACTTAATTTTTTTAAAAAACAGTTTTTAATGTAAATTTTATTTCAAAATTTTATATTTCAAATGTGATTCATTTTGGGATCGTCTTAATATGGAATTTGTAGGCCACCCAAGAAATAAAATGAAACCACTCGACAATAATAATCTCTAGCTTCTCGGCCATTTACACGATCCTCGTCAAGTGTCAGCTTAACTGGCTTTCATGTTTCATCTACTTATATGCGATGAGACAGGCAGCAAACGACACGACACGACGCGTGCTATTCTCTACTTCGCAAAATCTTTACCACGTCTAAAAGTTCCAAAGAACTTGAGCATGATACGCATCTTGATTCTATAAAGGTGAATTCACATGTATGTCAAAAGGGTCGCGTTTTCTGCGATAATAAGTGAAATTGAACATTTACATTTGCTTGAAGTGTGAGACAAGCATAAGTTTAGTTTAACCTTAGGGTGCATTCACATGAAGCCGTAAAGCGTCAAATTTTGTATCTGGAGTGCAAGAAGGACAAGTGACTTTCTTACTTATTATCTAGTTACAAATTATGACGCTTTGTACCTTCATGTGAATGCACCCTTATACACCCAATTGCATAAATACTATCCTTCCGGTTTGACGGCATTTTGAAAAGTCGTGACATTTCTATAATAATTTTATTAGTTCGTGGTGTAATGTACACACCACACCCTGCTCTAGTAAAAATTTATTAACTTTTAATTTTAACAATAAAGTCACTAAATTTTTACTAGATCAGGGTGCGATAGTTAACGAGAATAAGAATGGGAGAATTGATAACATTCAAGTTACATTAAAAAATATAAAGGACAAAACAGTCGATTGCATGTTTACAAATTAAAAATTGTATTTACAAATAATTGAAAAGATTAGAAAGACGTTATGCCAGTATGTAAATAGCAGAGTTAGGAAACTAGTTCTTTTACTTTTGATAGTTAAAGTTAGTTTCCATTGTCCCCACTCACCATTTGACATAATTCTCGTCAGCTACCGCACCCTGCTCTAGTGGATATTTAGTAGCTTTTAATTTTAACAATAGCCACTTAATTTTCACTAGCGCAGGGTGCGGTAGTTGACGAGAATAATGACAAATGGGACAATGAAATCCAACTTTAAGCCTTACCTAGAAGGGATGAATAGGGTGCGTACACAACAAACTTGTGAATGGCACTAAAAGTTCGTTCACACCATTTCTTGCAAATAGAAGCATTACATGAAATCTAGTTAAAATTTACTTACTTTTTAGTATTTTTTAGTTACATTCTAGTAACTATTTAAAAACAATTATAACTAAAAAGGTACTAAATTTTCACCAACAATACAGCAAAAATCACACTGACATTGCATAAAATTAACACAAAAAGGGGACTTGAATAAAAAACCGTTATATTAAAGTTAATGCATGAAAATTTACAGGAACTTCCGCTTGATGTCTTTTTTTACTCTCTCTTGCTCTTTTTGAAGATACATTGCCCCTATTATCCGGCTTTTAATTGCGGATATTCGAATTCGTTTCGGGCGTCGATTGTGGTAGTGGTGGTGGTATTGGGCGAAATGCAGGGTACCAAACGCACACGGCAAATTTATATGGAGAGAAGGATTTATGCGAGGAACAATCGAGGAACCCCCATGGTTTCCCACCCCGTGGTTCACGCGCGTGGTTCAATATCAGTTTTCGGTTGAAATTGATTGTTGCTCACCTCTAAAGCTGCACCTGCGCGTGATAACCATTGAGATCGAGCGACGCGACGCTCACAGTACACAGAGAGTTAATAAACGATTCTCTCTAGATATTACCGGACGATTAATAATTCTCTCCTCCCTTCATCCCTTTCTACTCTCATACAAATTATGTCTCTAATAAATAATTTCACACGAATCGCAATCCTATAAATAATTCCACTATATATATATAGTCGATTTCTCATGCAGGAATTTTAAAATAAAATTAACAAACATTAGATTTCATTTTGCTTTAAAATAGTCTAAATATGGTATAGTACCTGTATTGTGCATTGGCCTTTATGTTGACATAGGGAGCCTATTGGTTGGTTGCTATTGTCCTCACTTGCCATTTGTCATAATTCTCGTCAACTACCGCACTCTGCTCTAGTAAAAGTTTAGTAACTTTATGGTAAATTTAATTTTAACGATAAAGTTACTAAATTTTTAACAGAGCAGGATGTGGTAGTTGACGAGAATTATGACAAATGGCGAGTGGAGACAATGAAAACTAACCTTAAGCCACAACTAGCAGGGATGGGTAGGGTGCGTACATAACAGACTAGTTTGTGTATGGCACTGAAGGTTCGTTCACACTATTTCTTGCAAGCGAGTGGAGACAATGGACTATTTATGTTCGCATAACATTGTGGGCAGAGCTTTAGGTTCTACGATAAAGGTATAATTTTGAAAAGTCGTGACACTTATATAATAATTTTATTAATTCGTGACGTAGTATACATTAAGGCCAATGCACAATAGCTTTGTGAAAACTGTTTACAAACGTGAAGCATGAGTTAGAAAAGGATACAAATATATCTATATCCTTTTCTAACTCATGTTTTACGTTCGCAAATTTATTGTGCATTGGCCTTTACACCGTAGGCAACGAACTAATCAAATTATTAGACAAATGTAAAGCCGTCTCTACCAATATTAATTTACAATGAAAATTTTATTTGTTTTCAATGAAAAATATTTTATTGAAAATATTATTTATTATTTTATTTAATAAATATGCACTGATTTAAATTAACTTCTTTATGGAATTATCAGTAAATACATATATATATATATATGGTTGAATAATTTTGATGCTGATCAAAGCGAACAGTATATTATACTATGCGTATATGTACATGTATGTATATATATGTATATTCTTGATTGTTTGGTTAATAAAAGATTCACAGCTTATAAAGCTTAAAAAAAACTTTTATGAAATCAATTTTCCTGCTTCTATTGTATTTTACCAAAATATTTTACACTTTAACGATAATATAGAAATATAATTAAAAAATATTTGTTGCAAAATTTACACGATGAATTATTCATGAATTATATATATATATATTATACATTTATTGTCTTGCATACATAATTAATTTTCACGCCAGTGCATTGAAGTTCCATAAAACGTGAAAATAACAAAAGATTGTAATAATTTGGGAAAAAAAATTTTTAACAGAGAGCGAAAAATAGGAAGAATTTTTTATTAAATTGAAATTAAATTATTGTTGTGAATATTATTTAACAATAATAAATAATTATGCAATTTTTTTAAATGTTTGTGGAAAAAGTAGCACATTTTTTATTTTTTTTTTTTTAATGAAAATTGAAGTTAATTTTTTAATATTGTTAAAATTTTTTTTTTACTCTCTCATATTAGCGATAGTGTAGAGCGATAAAAGACGTCAACTGTAATATATTTATGTGTCGGCCTGGTATAAAGATGCTCCGCTTGACTCTTTTATCGCTAATGAACCTTCATCGGTGAGTTCATCGACATCGTTCAAATTTATGCAACTTCTATAAATCATTCCAACCGGAAGTAACAAACTCTTTTCTTAAAAAAAGAAAAAAAAATTTTATGACATTAAAAATATATTTTATAATCTCCATTTATCTATTATGGAATATGCAACTGTTTCCATTTCAATTTTTTATCATCAATTTCAAAATTGACGGTTTAATATTATATCGTAAGAAAAATATTTGAAAAATTATTTTTCTTATGATAGTTGGTATTTGTGAGTTAGTATAATACACTCAACTATAAGCTTTCCTTACGGTTTGATGGTATTTTGAAAAGTCGTGACAGTTCTATAATAATTTTGTTAGTTCGTGGCGTAATGTTTAAGGCCAATACACAGTAGATTTGGGAACGTTAAGGATGAGTTAGAAAAGAACAGATATATTTGAGTCCTTTTCTATCTCGTAGTTAACATTCGCGAACCTATTGTGCGTTGGCCTTAAACATTACGTCACGAACTAATAAAATTATTATAGAAGTGTAACGACTTTTCAAAATGATTGGTTTTTATTATCCCCACTCGCTAAAATTCCTATTTAATCAACTACCGCACACTGCTTTAGTGAGAAGGTTGGTTTTCATTGTTCCCACTCGCTATTTGTCTTAATTCTCGTCAACTACCGCACCCTGCTCTAGTAAAAATTTAGTGATTTTATTGTTAAAATTAAAAGTTACTATAAAGTTACTAAATTTTTACAAGTGCAGGATGCGGTAGTTGACAATGGAAATCAATAGAAAGGGACAATGGAAACCAACCAAAATTTAGTAACTTTATAGTAACTTTTAATTTTAACAATAAAGTCACTAGAGCAGGGTGCAGATCCAATATTTTTTCTATTTATAAAATTTGTCCAAAAAAAATAGCTAGTTGAATTTACTTATTATGGACAGTATGTCCATAAAATTTAAAAATTCAGTCGTTGATTTTTAGCTTAGAAATTGGAATTGATGTTTTCAGAAAAAAAGGAGAGAGAGTGAAAGGAAGAGGTGAGTTTAAATTTCCATTATGAAGCGGTTAGAAACAAGTGTGCTTTAGGAATACACGGAGGGTGATTTTCTCATCTCTCTTTCTCTCTCTGTCTCCCTCGGTTAGGATAAAATCAGCATAAACGCATTCGAGGGGAACAGTGTCAGACGAATAGACTCGGTTAGAACCCACCTACTTGTGCTCAATTACGCGATGGAGTGAAACAACCATATATCCCTCTTCTTAACCAAGGGAAAGATCATTAAAGTTTATCTTCTAATATTAACTTACTCTCACATATTGTCCCTCATATAATTGTGTATAATAAAATCATGAAAATCTCTTCATTTTTCATATTTTATTAATTGAGCAAAAAAGGAGGAAAAAAAATTCTATTTAATTTTAACTTGGAAAATTGGAGGTTATGTTTGTAAATAATAAAAAATATATAATCTAGATATTAAAATGGTGCAGAGTTGCATTTTATTTTTGCAAAAATACTTTAAATAACGAAAGCAACTTTAAGTTTTTTCTAATGAGTCCAAATTATTCCGTTTTTGATTTGTTTTCTACAATAATTTCACGAAAATTAAACATGAAAGAAAAAAGGATAGAGGTATACTTGTGTCGTTTTCTATCTCCTCAGGGATGGGTAGGTAACATATTTTTAAATAGTGTAAACCGATCTTAATCCGTGAGACATAGGGTTATCCCATCCCTGCTAGTTGTAGCTTAAGGTTAGTTTTCAATGTCCCCACTCGCCATTTGTCATAATTCTCGTCAACTACCGCACCCTGCTCTAGTAAAAATTTAGTAACTTTATAGTAACTTTTAATTTTAACTATAAAATCACTAAATTTTCACTAAAGCAGGGTGCAGTAGTTGACGAGAATTATGACAAATGGCGAGTGGGGACAATGGAAACCAACCCTATGTATTTTCTTAGGGCTTTGTCACATGGAGCAAATTAACAAAATAGATTTTAACCAATCAAAAAGGAGTCTCTTACGGCAAATATTATCTTGTCGCAAGAGACTAAATTTTGATTGGTTAAAATTTAGTCCCCTAATCTGCTGCATGTGACAGAGCCCTTAGTCTGTTACTCAATGTTCTAAAGGTCAAAACACAATTAATTCAAGAACGTGCTGCAAAGATTTAACCTAACCTAAAAATGATGACGAATCAATTCATCGAAACGTTGTTTTTTGTTTTGTGACAATAAATAACAATTTAATAACATAAATCTCTATGATATTTTATTCCTTCCAAGAATCGAATTTTTCACTTATATTAAAAAAATTTCCTTATTTTACAAAAAAAAAACTATCATTTTTTTTTTTTGTCTGAAATAAAACATTATTTTTGTTCAACAACGCAGACACATATGTCTTCATTAGATTCTTGATTTGATGTTTTGGATGAGGGTTCTCGCAATTTTCATGAAGCTGAACTGTAACGATCGAAGTATGACGGTAGAAAAGTATATATAGAGAGGATGAGGTAGAGAAAATATAGTGGGAAGCAAACCTTAAGTATTATACGAGAGATGCGGAAACTTTGCTCAAGGCAAGCCACATAATGCGATCACATCAATAATATGATATGTTGTCGAAACTAATATATAATGATGAAAATAGTTTATAAATATGAAATACGCGCGCGTAAAATGAAATAATAAATAAAATTTCAATTTTCGTCTTACACCTTGCAATACTTAAAATAAAATTATTTTGTGATAAAAAAAATTTTCTAAAATACAAATTTTACTATATGTAAATTTTAAAAAAAAAGTAGGAATTATATTCTTTTTTTTACTTATGATAAAATATAATTTTTTTTTTTGTTTAATATATATGAAAATGTATATACTAAAAACTTGCTTGACACGTCGTTCAATTCTCATGAGAATAATAATAAACTCGAATAAAATTTTGCTGTAATGAGAATTGATGATAATAATTCGTAATATTTACGAGTATTAATTTCTTGATTTATGACATATTGGTGAAAGCGGAAATTTCATTTTGAAAATTAATGTACAAATTTCCTTCCAATAATGATAATTTGTTTTATATTAAATTATTATTTGTTTATTACATTCAGGTTATAGCAATAATAATAACAATTATTATTATTAAAATTATAAAACCAAAAACGGTTAAATTTAGTTTCAATTCTATTTATTATTGTTTTGTATATAAAAAGATAAAATTTCTAGGTTAAAGCCAATATATTTCAATTAAAAGATGTTTTTTTTCATTTTTGGCCTAAATGGCTTTTAGTTTATTGCAATAATTATCATGACGCGTTTCGATACAGAATTCTGTGTTCTCATCAGATACATTTCTGCAAAGATAAATCTTTTTAGAAATTTTTTAAACGAAGATTAAAGCTCTTTTTATATAGAATACATATCGACATTTTCACGTCTATTTCATTTTAGTTAATAATATACATATAATGAAAATTAAATATTTGAGTCATAATAATCTGTAAAATTGTAAAACTGTAAGAATCAGCCATTACTTAAATTTTAAAACTATTTTTTCTATATATGATTACGCAAAATGTATAATCTTTAATTAATTTTGAAATTTGAATTGAAAAATATTATGTGTTAAATTAAAAATATAAAATAAAAAACTTTTTTTTAAACACATGTTTGACATGTATCTCAATATTATAGGTTAGAAAGGTCAATGAAAAATAGATTTAATATTGAAAATAAAAACGGTATCAAGCCAAGGTTTATATATAAAGTGTTTGATATATAAAGGTCGGTTCATAAAATTTTTTTCTGAATATAAAATTTTAACATCATTTGATGAAAAATTAATTATAAATTATGTTATGTTATGTTATAAAATGTCACGTCCTGGGTTTTATGTGAAGGTGGTTTTTCGATATTCGATATATCGAATCGACTTAGTGGATTCTTAGTACCTTAATTACCGTTTGATAACGGACACTGATTTGAATTTTTGTCCAATTAACTTTGAATTAAGGAATTTATTTGATATTTGTAGGTTTATTAAATAAATAAACGTTCTTTTTAATTGGCAAAAAACCCCTTGGGGTAAAAAACCAATTCGCAAAAATAAATATCACGCTTTTTGTACTAAAGTTTTTCCTGATTTCTGTTATAAAATAAGTCCTTATATACCCTAGCTCCCACTACTAGTTAATTGGGGGAGGTAGCTCCGCCCATTAATTCGTCCAATCAAATGATGCCACGTCACATGACCTTATAACGTCATATTACGCAATTGTGCTTTGACCAAGGTCATTTCTATTTATAGTTTATTTAAAATATTTTTTTTTTTTTTATTTATTATTATTATTATATTTATTTATATCTAATTACTATATTATTTATTATTACAAATCAGATTTTATTCTAATCTTAACTTATATAGTTATTTATAAATAGTTTTCATTTTTATTTAAGATAGTTGGAAAATAATTAATTGTTAATTAATTTTTTATTTATAATTATCGTGTGTTTATTTTTACAAGTTTAAACATTAAAATTTTCATATTTAAATTTACAAGTTCCAACAGAAATTTCTCTTTTAGTAATATTATGTATAGTTCAGGTTTTTCACGTCGGTATGTTACTAGAATCAAGATGCTAGACGTCATATAAAATAATTATATTTTAATATTTTAAAGTTAGGTTTGTGTTTATAAAATAAATTTATAATTCAAAAAATTAAATTTTTTTCTACACTTTTTGTTGCAGGAAATATAAAAACAAAAGCTGTTCTTGATGTGGAAACAAAAAGAGGCTACTGGCTGACTGTTTACGCACAGGATCATGGTGTGGTACCACTGAGTTCAAAACAAGAAGTAAGTTATTTAGGAGTCAAGATTTTTATCTTTTCCTCGGAACTTTGAAACTTTTTTTTTGTCCTTTTTTTTATTCTACGATTTATTGCCTTCTTCTTTTAATTATTTAATTTTTTCTTCTCTCTTTTTGTCTCACATTCAAACCTCCCCCCCCCTCTCCCTCAAAAAAAGTCAACTGTTGAAAATTTAAAATTTATTAATAATTTAATTCTAAAAATACTGTTAATTTTTAGTCTTAATTTTTTTTTTTGAAAATATTTAGAATTAATAGAATTAATTTTGTGAACTTTGAAAATTTTCATTAAACAAAAAATAGTGGCATCATATTTTTTGCAAAAAAATTATTTTACTGTATTTTTAGAGGTCAGAAAAAAAAATTTTATTAAAATTTATGTACTCTTTAGAATGAGATATTTATTCGAGATCTCTCGAGGGAATGTAAAATTTTGTCTTCTCAACATTCGAAATCATAGTTTTTGGAATTTTAAAAATTCACTTTACCATTAAATTTGAATTCATTGACCTGAAAATCAAAGTTTCATAAAAAGTTTCCATATATACAAGACTTTAACATCAAACTGAATCTGCAAATTTGGATTCAACTACAGAAACAAATTTGCATACTTTTATAATATATATACGTAATTTTAGAAATTTTTTTTTTTTATGTTTTTACCTTTGAATTTTTGCAAATGCTCAATTTTAAAACAGGTAAAAACTCTACTCGGTTCTTTTTTATTTCTTGTATGATTTTTTCCAATAATTTCAATGTACGCGTATTAAATTCTTTTTTCACAATTTTTTTTTTTTGACGAATTTGCTTTCAGGTCTACATTGAAGTCTTGGATGAAAACGACAATATTCCACTCACTGAACTGCCAGTCTATTATCCTTCAGTACCTGAAAATTCACCAGCTGGTGTGAATGTGGTTCAAATACGAGCATTCGATCGTGATGTTACGTCTCAGCAATTCACTTTTTCTATCACGAGTGGCAATCCAGAAGGCTATTTTCTCATCAACTCTACGACTGGTAAGTGCCACTTGTCCTAACCACATATCTTATTTTTCCACTTCCTCTACCTCGAATGCGACATATTTCATTATTTATATATATATTGAGAGAAAGAGGATTATTCGATTTTCTAAAAATATTATTTATTTATAATTTTATGGGAAAATTTTAAATCCAAAAAGGCACATTTACACAAGAATTAAACATCCAGAAAAAAGATTTCTTTGAAACAAAAAAATTGTTTCTTTAAATTCACTTTTTAAATCAAAGACAAAATTTGTTTAAATTAAAAAAAGGTTTTCTTTACTTTTATGAAAAAGAAATTTTGTTTTGAATCAAAGAAATATTTTCTTTCAATGGTTTTTTTAACCTAAAGAAAAATTTCTCTAAATCAAATTGAATTAAGAACTTAAGTTTCCGTATTAAATTATATTTTAATCAAAATACAAACGTCTAAAAATGAAATAATTATATTTTTCTTGTGCATTACAAGAAACATTTATTTCTTTGATTCCAAATAAAAAATTTCGTAAAATCAAAGAAATATTTCTTTGAGTTAACAAAAAAAAAGTAATGAAATAATTTCTTTAAATCAAACAAAAATATTTCTTTGATTTTACGAAATATTTTATTTGAATTAAAGAAATAAATGTTTATTTGAATGCATTAATTTCTTTGATTCAAAGAAACGTTCTTTAATACAAAGAAACTTTTTTCTGGGTGAAGAACAGAAAAGACATTGTAATTTATAACACAGACCGACAAAATTTTACCCAACTTCAGAACCAAGAACCAAACTATACTTTTCCGAAGAATTTTGATGTACTAAATCCAAATCTAACCACAGAATTCATCCGACACGTCAGGTTTTCGAGATATTTTAACGTAAAAGTGTAAAACAGACGTTTCTTTGACTATATTTGAGGTTATGTAACATCAAGCGAAAATTTTTTTTAAAAAGGTCGTTACAGCATCTAGTACTAATCTTACTTTTGAAAATGCATTTTGAAACTTTAAAAACTACATTTTTGAAAAAAAAATTATCTCTTGATATTACATAACCTCAAATATGGTAAAAATACGTCTTTTTTGCACTTTTAGGTTAGAATATCTCAAAAACCTGACGTGCTGAGTCAATTTTAAGGTTAGATTCGGATTCAGCACATCAAAATGCTTCGGAAAAGTATATAGGTTCTGAAATAGGTTAAAAAACATCAAAAAGAAGCCTAATTTAAATCATTTTCTTCAAGAAAAGTTTAAAATGTATGGGAAATATTCTTAAATAGGCGCCAAGAAAATATTCTTTTTAGAATATAGTTTTTTCAGTGTAGAAATTTTCGTAAGTTATTTTTAAGATTTCTTCGCAGAATTAATCAAAAGAGAAAAAATTTACAAACGGATTTGAGATATTTTAAAAATTGATTGAGCATGAGACGACTCGATTAAAGTCCAGACGTACGACGTATATATATATGCGGATCTTATCGATAAACCGAAAACTAAGGGTTGAATGTGGTAAAGGCGGATACTATCCCCCCCCCCTCTTGCACTCTCCTGATAACAAACGTACTTTCCCTCAATCTTAGACCAGGTAAATTCTACAGCCGTAATTTCCGCAACCTACCACAAGAGGGCGTGTCAACTGAATTCCTGATTTACGATGGCAAAAACAAAATTTGCATCTTCTTCATCTTCATCATTCACGGCGCCCGCAACTACTATAAAAAAATTTTTATTCAATAATAATTGCTAATTTTTTGCAAAATCATTTTTTAATCGTTTAATAAATGTTAATATGCGTTTAAGGGGTATGAAAATCAATTTTTTGCTTCATCACTGTAGTTTCAGAATAGCGAGATTATATATTGTTTATTATTAATTAATAGACACAATTTAGATGTTACACCCAATTGCATATTTGGTCTGACTTCAGTGTGAAGCTATTTCAAAAAGTCGTGACACTTCTACAATAATTTTATTAGTTCATGGTTAACGTACAATGGTTAACGTACATTCACCTAGTCTGTTGTGTACGCACCCTACCCATCCCTGCTAGTTGCTGCTTAAGGTTAGTTTCCATTGGCCCCACTCGCTAAAATCCCTATTAGCCATTTGTCATAATTCTCGTTAACTACCGCACCCTGCTCTACTGGAAATTTAGTAACTTTATAGTTAAAATTAAAAGTTACTATAAAGTCACTAAATTTTTACTAGAGCAGGGTGCGGTAGTTGACGAGAATTATGACAAATAGCAAGCGGCGACAATGAAAACCAACCTTAAGGGTCTGTTCACAAAACACGTAGCGCTTCCAGGGGGGAGGGAGGGTCAAGCTATTTGTTACGGACAGCCAAAAAAATGACGCTAATGTATGTAACTGAGCGTTACATGGGGAAGGGGGGGGGGGGGGTTTGGAATTTCCAAAAAAAAAGCGTTACGTATTTTGTGAACAGCCCCTAAGCCGCAACTATCAGGGATGGGTAGGGTGCGTACATAGCAGACTAGGTTGTGTATGGCACTAAAGGTTCGTTCATTCCATTTTTTGCAAGCGATTGGAAAAAATGTCAACTAATCTATTGTGTCTACAATGGACTATTTATGTTCGCATAATATTGTGGACCGAGCTTTAGGTTCTTCGATAAGGGTAAAATTACATTTTAAAATGTCGTGACACTTCTATAATAATTTTTTTAGTTCGTGACGTAAAATGTTTGTCCCCACTCGCCATTTGCCATAATTCTCGTCAACTACCGCACCCTGCTCTAGTGGAAATTTAGTAACTTTATAGTTAAAATTAAAAGTTACTATAAAATCACTAAATTTTTACTAGAGCAGGGTGCGGTAGTTGACGAGAATTATGACAAATGGCGAGTGGGGTCAATGACAACCTTCCATATGCATGAAGTTACCTACCCATCTCTGTCGCGAACGGTTAAAAAACAACAAAACATAACCTCTGACTGAGAGACGATTACATAGTGCAGCTAATTAAAGTTACAGAAGTAAATTTTATTGTTTTTACAACAAATATATTTAAAAAATGCAAACTTGATTGCACGAAATTTGTAAACACGCAACAAAATTGCATTTATGGCCATCCATAAACTACGTTAACTTTTTTAGGGGGTTGACGGGGTTTAAAAAGAATGAAAGATTGATAACGTAGTTTATGAACGGCCCCTTGTTTTCTTTCATTTAAAATAAAATTTTCTTTGAAACAAAAAAAGCTTCTTAATTTCAAAGAAAATTTCTTCGATTCAAAAAAAAATTTTCTTTGAATTGAAGAAATTTGTGCATTACATCAAAGAAATTCTAACATTGATATAGGGTCAAAGAAATATTTATTTGAATTAAATAAAAAATTTCTTTGAAACGAAGTTAATTTTTTTTTTTTAATCAAAAATGAAGATAATGATTTGTTTGCAGCAAATAAATTTTCTTTGTATCAAAGAAAAATTTGTCAAAGAAATTGATTTCTTTGAATCAAAGAAATCTTTTTTCTAGGAGTAGTATTCCAGTAGAGTAAATTTTACTTTTTCTTTTTTTTTGAAAATTGCATGACTAAACAAGTCAAAATTAAATCAAATTCAATTGATAAGACAATAAATATAAAGAGTAGCGTAAATAGTATCAAAGTAGAAGAGATCGCAATTTGGATAAATTTAACAGAGGTTCACTCACCTTCCAAGAAGGTCGAAATCAACTATATGAGGGTGGCGAGTTACGATAAGGAGAAGCATATATATATATATATATATATATATATATTGTATAGTGTTGTTCTGGGGTTATTGCTCATACTATACAACCGAATTAGGTTACATAAATCTTGACCCCTTGCTTATATTTAAAAGTAACGCCATAAGGGACGGATGTCACGAGAGATATATAAATTTCTTCTTTCCACGCACCTCATGTTTCATCCGTAGTAGCGAAAAATATATAAGGATCTCTTGATAAATTTTGTTAACGTATTCATTTAATTTTTCTTCCAAAACTCACAGTGAGCTAGATTTATCAAAACATTAAAGATTTATTCAAAAATATATTAAGGAGAATGCGTTGGCCTTAAAATAATCTCAAAACTGAAAAATGGTTTTTAACGCAAAAAATAAAAATTAATTACAAATAATTTTAGATGATCTAGTTATAAGCTTTTCTAAAACAAAAATTCCAGTATAATTTTTTCCGGAACTGTACTTCTAAAATTATTTGAAATTAATTTTTAATATTTTTGTTTGAGTTAAAAACCATTTTTCAGTTTTGAGGTTATGTTAGGGCTTCCATCTAATTATGGGGGAAAAAATTATTGGATTTGCATGATATACATATTTTATTTGAGAGTTTTTGGAATCTCTAATTTTTTTGAAAATTAGAAAACAGATTCATAATCGATCACCAAACACTGTTTCATGTGAATTCGTTCATGTTCTTAAAAATTTTATCCTTCATATTGAATTTTTAAAAACTGACATCAGATTCATAATTGCAAAACCCCAAAAAGCCCCAACCGCGCAATTTCATCATAATATTGTATAACTTAATTATATTATTCTAACTATAAATTTTACACCGAATTTTGCCATTCCGTTATGCGACATTTTGACCCAGAAATTATAATCAAGCTCAAAATTATATAATTATTAAATTGTAATTAACGCCAATTTATAATTTAGAATAGTTTGACGTAACTCCGGTCTTCCGCAACGAATTTTCATTCATAAAAAATTTTTTATTAGATATAACATTTTACTAATTCAAGTTTTTATAAATAAACGATGTGAAATTAAATAATAAAATCAACAATTAAAAAACCAATATATATTGAATTTAAAACTCAAATTTCAATTTATTTTTACTCTCTAAATTTGAATTAATAGTTTTCTATACTAATGAAAAAACTTCCAAAAATCGGTATTTAATTATCTTTGCATTGACAAATATTAATACCCAATAAAAAATTATTCATTATCTAGTATGAAAATACTTCCAAAAATCGGATCTTCATAATCCTCGCATTGGCAAATGCACAATAAAAAAATTATTCATCATCTAATATGAAAATACTTCCTAGAAGTGGATTTATTCTTGCTAAATTTCTCCTTTAGGTCTATCTGCAACAAAAAAAAGAAATTACAAATTTAAATATGACAAATGAAAAATATTTTTATTTTCACTTTGTTTTTGATAAAAAAAAACAAAATTTTTTTTTAACTAGAAAAAACATATTATTAATTTTTTTCCGTATAAATTAAATTAATTTATTATTATTATTGAATTTAAAATACACTGAATCGTAATCGTGAAATGTCCAAAAAGGATGGAAAATCTTGTTAGACACAAAAACATCGTTACGAGTTACGAGTAACAGAAGCCAACGGTGAAATAGACCTTTTAGTAGACGTGATCGAATAACAGAACTTTACTACATTTACGTGCGCTCTGATATACATATATAACGTCGAGGGAAACTGAATTTAATATCAAATGGCTTCGTCAACGTGATAAGCAATCGGTAGGCTTCTTTCTTAGTCATGTTATCGGAGGCATTTGACCTAAAGAAAAAAAATAAATAAATTCACGTGAACAAGGGAAGCCCTATATTCTTTTTCCAGAAAAAGCGATGAAGGATCCTTTGTATTTTACTACTTTTCGCTTCGTTTGACATTGCTTTGACTTCGTATATATTCTCTAGTCTCCTATAATCCTCGACTGTATTGTCAAAAATGGTTTTTAACTTTTTGATCCCTTATTATTATTATTTTATGAAAATTAATTTCTTAAGTCTTTTAGTTTATAGAATTTTTCAAGTGATAAAAATAATTAAATATTGTTTTTTAATTTTTCTTTTTCAGGCGTCATTACCACAACTGGCAGAAAATTGGATCGTGAAAATCAAGCCGAGCATATACTGGAGGTAAGTTTTTTTTTTTTTGTTTCAATAATTTTTCCATTTATTTGCGTTCAAATCGAGAAATTCGATGGCGCTGTCACACCTTTTTGGCTGCTTGCAGGTTACCATGGCAACGCACGAGTGTGAGTGAGACAGAAAATTTGAATATTCAAATTTTTAAATTTTCTGTCGCACTCACTCTCATGCGTTGCCATGGTAACTTGCAGGTAGCCAAAAAGATGTGAGAGCGCCTTGATGTGAAATTATTCTTCATTAAATAGAAATATTTATATAGAATTCTGACATAAGTTGGCAACACTGTATTCACTTGCTTTCGACAGAAAGTTGGTTTCCATTATCCCCACTTGCCAAAATCCCCATTTGCCTTTTGTCAAAATTCTCGTCAACTACCGCATCCTGATCTAGTAATTTAGTGACTTTATTGTTAAAATTAAAAGTTAGTAAATTTTTATTAGAACAGGGTGCGATAGTTGACGAGAATTATGACAAAAGGCGAATGGGGATTTTGGTAAGTGGGGGCAATGGAAACCAACCAGAAGTTCAGTTGTAATTCAAAACCATACGTGTCATCATACGTTCAAAATACGGTGTAATAAATTTTAAATATATATTTAGTTCTTTGAAAAATCATTTTTTTAGTTTGAGGTTATGTTACGGGGCTAAATAACTGGTACTTGTACCCAATATACTTATCGCACCTATTTTAGAACATTTTATACTTAAATTCAGTATGTAATATTCTTAAAATTAGAAATTCTTGGTACTTAGTATATATTCGAATTATAATATTTAGAATATTCTAATTTAAAAAATATTACATACTGAATTTAAGTATAAAATCTTCTAAAATGCCAAGTATATATATTCTAAATTACAGAATTTTTCTTCATTGAGTAAATAAAAAAGATTTAAAATATAGGAAATTCCATAAATAGTTTTGTGTATAGCAAAAATTACGATTAACTTTTAAACTCTCTCTCTCTCTTTCGCTTTCGCCTATATATATTCGAATTTTCCTCAAGTGTCATCATCCCATGATAGTGTTATACGCCAACGGTTATTATACCGGAAGTCATTTACGGAAGAATGCCTTTAGCCATCGAATTGGAGCGCGCAGAGGTCGTTAAAGCTAACCTAAATATCTAAAGGCCGCGCGCTGACGCTGCTGTGGATGTCGATAGGACATCCTTCCCTTAGAGAAGCCAGTATCTTACCTGAACTCTTCTTCTTCTTTTGCCTATTCTATATCGACACTTCGTTTCTCGCTTTAGCCCATCCTCTCAATATTGTCAGACTGGAAACGAGGTGGAAAATCGCATCCAACCCGAGATTGAAAAGTAAAATGAGGCACAGGTCCCTTCCTTTGTGAATAGAAGAAGGTAAAGGGGGTAGGGCGCGAGTAAAGAATGGATGAGAGAGAGAGAGAAAGAGGATAGGGGAATGGAGTATCGTTGAAGACTCTTGGGAGTGCATTTCCGTATCGAGACTAACGGAAACGCGTTTAAAAACTCACCTTAAACTTTTCCAAGATCCTATATAGAAATAAGGGGGAAAAAAAGAAAAAAAAAAGTGAGAAACAAATATTTAAAAACACTGAATTTACAGTATTTCCTTTTACTCTTTTCGATCAGTAAAATGTATTGTTTTCCAAGTTGCTTGTATTTATTTCAAACATTCAAATTGATAAAATAGTTTTACGATAAAAGTTCAAATAGAAATTTTTAATAAAAATTGTTTTTAAAAGTTAAAATTTTTTTTATCTAAACACAGAATTTTCTGATAAAAAAGGAGGAGGGCGTAGCATAAACAGTAATTGGTGGAATATAAAATTAGTAGGCGTGGCATTAAAAAATTGGATGGAGCTTACGTGCAGTAGGCGTTAACTAAAAATAGGCATATTATAAACTAAACAAATGGGCAGAACATATAAGTAGACGTGGTATTAAAAAATGGGCGTGATTATAACACGTAAGTAGGCGTGGCATTAAAGGTGGGAGGGGCATAAATTAAGTAGGCGTAGAGTACAGAAAATAGGCGTAATTTATAAATAGAGGCGTGGCTTAAAGGTAATGGGTGTGAAATAAGTAGAAATAGGCGAAACACATAAGTAAGCGTGGCATTAATTGGGAGGGGCTTAAATTAAGTAGGCATGGGCTACAAAAATTGGGCGTGGTTTTAAAAAATAGACGTATTCTTAAAATTAAGGCGGGGCTTAAAGGTAATAGGTGTGAAATAAACAAAGTAGGCGGAACATGTAAGTAGGCGTGGTATTAAAAAATAGACAAGATTTAAAAGTAGTAGGCGTAGACTAAACAGAAAGAGAAATAATTTGAAATGTGGGCGTGACAATAAAAAGTGGGCGGTATTTACAAAAAATAGGCGTGTCCTATATAAAAATAGGCGGAATATAAAAAGCATGCGTCGTCTTTTTCAAAACTAATCGATTCTCTAATTTCTCTTTAAGAGATATTTACAAGAAAAAATCTGTATCAACTGTCAAGCCATCAAAAAACATATATATATATGTTCTATAGAACTTGAAAAAAAGGGTATACGATCACTCTTTGCTTCGATGTGCACTTTCAAGTTGTACATGTTTCAAACTCATTGAAGCGTATATTTAGTCGACAGTAAATGGAAACTTGGAAAAATTGTCTGCTGAGGATTCTTCTGTTTCATCGCATCGCATTGTATCAATCAAGTTTCTGTTCAATAGAATTCACATACTACCTCTGTCTCTTTCTCTCTCTCTCTTTTTCTTCATACAAGTCTTTGGAAAAATTTTCGAATCACTAAACCAAAATGAAAAAAATCTCAACTGCAATATTGAAAAACCGCCTTTTGATTCTCCAATGATGCATGTAACTTGATGCTCTCTTAAAACATTTTTTTTTTTTTTAAATCTCAATATTTAAATTTAAAAGTAAAATATGCATGAAAAATAGTTTGAATTTTCGAAAAAAAAAATATTGTCAAAAATCTTATATGCATGCAAAACTAATATTATTGGAAATATAAAATACTAACAGTTATAGATTTTTTGTTTTGAGAGAATATTGACTTCAACAGAGACTATAAACATTCAATTTTTTTTTTTGGGCGAAAAATAAAGCAAAGATGGAAAAAAAATTGCAAAAGACTTGTTCGCAATTTTGTGGGTTTTGGAAATTTAGTCTGAAACTTTGATCATGAGAATGTTGTTTCCCTTAGGCTATTCGTTGTTATCCCTCATTTAGTAACAAAGTTGTAGGAAAAGTTCTTGTTCAGTTTCTTATTCCTCTTATATACGTTCCGAGAGTAGCGTCCTCACCAACTTTCTTGTAAACAGAAGGAAACATGTTGTTATAAATTATTATCATAAATGCCTTTCTTCTCGCATCAGTTATAAAACGTGAAATAAAATTTCCTCTTTAAAATTTGTTATTACTATTATAATTTTCATTATTATTATTTTTATTATTATTATTAAAGGTTATGCGCCTATTTTTACGGAATAATTTATTTTTGTTGTTTTCCGTACATTTAATTCTAACCTTTTTTAATTTTCAAAACGTTATTTATTCATGAGAAACAAATTTATAGATAAAAAATTTTTTCATCGAAAGTAAAATTAATTAAAAAATAATAAATGCATATTCTATGCATTGTATATACGAAATGAATAAAATTAATTAAATTAAAACAAGTTATCATATAAGCTAAACATTATATATTATCCAAGAGTAAATGTTTTATTTATGTTGAGTTCAATTGAAAAGAATATTAACTTCACGAGTCGATAGTGCGAGAATATTTTGTTTCAAGTTAATTAAATCCACGAAACAAATAATAACTTCTCATTAAAAAAAAATAATAATAGTAATAATAATAATAATATAAAAATTCACTGATCTCTTGCGTGTTTATAAAACATAAAATAAACACCCACATTTTATTTCATTAATATTAAAATAAAATTTCATTTTTTGTTTATTGAACTTTATTTACTTTTAATTTTTTTTATTCTCTCTCTCTCTCGGTTTTAAAGTTAATTTTTATAATAAAATTTTTTTAAGTTTTATTAAAATTATTTTAAACACCAATTTGTTGATGATATCATCTTGAAATCTATATAATGTCTTAAGTTTGTATTGATATATATATATATATATATAAGAGTGTAGAGTTAGAGTTCTACATATATATCGAACTGTTCATTATTCATGGGACGCTTGAAACTTACTTATAAGTCGAGTATTGGATTCTGGAGAATTCTCGTGAATAATTAACACCGAACATGTAAACTGTAACAATCTAAATTTTAATTAAACCTTGAAAATACAATTTTCCTAGATATGATTCTATCAATTTCACACGAGTAACAACTCAACGTCATGTCAAATGTAATATAACATGGTTTTACTTTATTATATACCATTGACATTAGAATAAATGTAAATTTAATCTTCCTATTTTAAGTCCCATTGTTTAAATTAAATAATAATTCATTTAATTCCGCAAATAAAAATTGTAAAAATTATATTTTTTTTTAAAAGAGGGGTTAAGAAAAATGTTCTTTTAAATTGGTAAAAAAAAAAATTCAACTTATGCTTGAAAAGTGGCCTCCTCATTTATAAAATATTTCTTATTCTTATTCATAACATATTTTAGCCTTTAAAGACGACGTTGACGAACCAACTGTTATCAGTCACGTTGTTCTAATGTAAACATAGCGAGGAACATTGCAGTTTTCTGAGCCATAAAATATGAACGAGGACTTAGCCGCTGGCTAACCAGAATTTTTTAACATCCTTTTATTAATCGTTGACTATTTCTCTCTTACTCTTTCTGGGTTAGAATATTTCTTTACATACGTATAAAAACTCCCTTTCTTTAAATATATACATATAACTTGACTCATTGTCAAAATTTTCAAAAAAATATGTAAATTAAAAAAATTAAAATATAAAAAGTAGGCGTGTCACATTTAAAAATTAGAAGGTATTTAAAAATACCAGACATTTATTTATTAGAAATAAACCAAAATATAAAAAAAGGCCTTCCCATTTTAAGGCTTGCCCATTTACAAATGGGCGGGACTTCAATACAGTAGGCGTGGACTAAATAAAAAATAGGCGTATTCTAAAAATAAAGGCGGGGCTTAAGGGTAATAGGTGTGATCTAAACAAAGTAGGCGGATTATATTAGTACGCGTGACATGTAATTATAGGGGGTGCTTTCAAAAAATGGGCGTGGTCTATAGATGAACGTATTTTAAAATATAGGCGGGACTTAATGGTAATAGGTGTAAACTCAACAGAAATAGGCGGAACGTACAAGTATGCGTGTTTAATAGCACGCCTACTAATAATTTAGTAATTATAGGCTGGACTTAAAAATAATAATGGGCGTGGTCCAAAAAATGGGCGTATTTCCAAAAATAGAGGCGTGGTTTATGGGTAGTAGGTGTAAACTAAATTGAACTAGGCGGAACATATAAGTAGGCGTGGCATTAAAAAGTAGGTAGAACATGAATGTAGCAGGCGTGGACTGTATAAAAATAGAAGGAGGACATTAAAAAGTAGGCGTGACTTGCATGCAGTAGGCGTTGTCTAAATAAAAATAGGCGTGATTGTGTAAATATGGGCGTGGTTTAAAAGTGTAAACCAGGCAAAAATAGGATCTAAAAAAGTTTCATTTGTTTAAGCTCTTGAAAAGTTTATGAGAGTTTTATATATATATTTTTTGTAAGGCTTTGTTGAAAAAAATGCACTTTTTGCGAAAGTGGGTCTTTCATTGCGCACCAAATGATTCTTAAGCAAATTGCAAAAGTTACAAGCTGTGTGAGAGATTTTCTTGGAGTTGCAGGAAAAACTTTATAAAATAGAAACTCTCTCTAGAGGGATTTAATTACCCTTGCGCTACTGATAAATGCTATATTTATAGTGAGATAGCTCTTTTTTTTATATTCTGCTTAAAAAAAATTCTAATCAATTCAAAATTTGTAACATAAAAATTATCATTTTTAAAAATAAATAATTTAAAAAAGCTCTTTTTGATTAAAATATGCAATATTTTTTTTTTATTAATATTGAAAAATATATAAATATTGTGTCGACATTTATTTCGTTTTTAAAGTTCTCTTATTTTATTTCCATTTTATGTTACTGCAGGAAAAATTTTTTTTTTAGGGTTTTATTACACATTTATAAAGAAATTAATTGAAAACAATATTTTTTATTTTAACATTTATTATTTGTTATTTTAAAAAAAATTTATTATAGTGAAAAACAATATTGAAACTTTTAAAGGCATTTTATTACCTTGTACAATTATATATGAATATTAATTTATTGTAAATTGAAAACTAAAGAATATTATACTTTTTTTTTTAATTTAAATTGAAAATTTTCTCGAGTGCATATTCATGCTCTCTCTTTCTCTCTAGCTAGCTATACTCTATTTTACATTTTATTATATTAAATCGAAATATATTTTTACTTTGTGTTGGAAATTTTTATTCTTCAACCAACTCAGGTTTGAATCTTAACTTCGTTGTCACAAGGGACGTGAGGCAATATACTTTTTCGAAAAAAAAATTTTTTACTTGAGTTACAAAGTACCTAGAAGAGATATATATGTGTGAGTGAGTATGTGTGTTTGTGTGTTGCGGAACTGTTAGACGTTCCGTCCTTTCGAGGAAAACCGAGTTTGCCAGCCCTAATTTAGTGCAGATGTTACCCAAAAATGTGACACGCTACGGCTCGTGAAGTGTCCTCCAGAGAGAGAGAGAGACGCAAAATTTACGGCTCTTCATCGAATGCGAATTCAACGGGAAATTGCCTTTCGGGACTCACGAAAATTGTCCTCGCGAATATTGCGTGAAATTTATCTCACACTTTCTTCGTATCTTATAACAAAAATTAAAACTCTTAATAACAAATATTTTATCTACAATTTTTTATTTTCTTTTATTTTTTTTTTTTTTAATTGAATTTTAAAGTGATAAACATTTGCTAGATATTTAGAAACAAAAAATAAAAATTCCCCTAGCAGCTTTTTTTTCATTTTAGACATATATTACATGAATTTTCGTCGACAAAATTGATAGCAATATTCACTATGATGATTAAAACCTTCTGATAAAAAGTTTATCGAGCAATATTACAGAAACGAGGTTCGTTGTATGCGCTGATTTTAGTAGTGATATAATATCCAGGCACGAAAACATTTTGTGCGATTAAGAGAAACCGCTGCAAGTGAAAAAGATTAAAAAGCATAAGGAAAAAAAAATAAAAGAAAAGTACGCGTTGATTGTATCTCTTTCAGACTGAAATTTCCAATTTTATGAAATTTAATCATAATTTTTTTAAAAGTAGACAGTATTTCTTTTTAAGTATAATTATTTTTTTAAAAAAATGTATTATTAACATTAATAGTAAAATTGTTATAATTTTTCGATTTATATAAGTAGGCGTGGTATTCATCATAGTGGGCGAAGTTTACAAAAAAGTAGGCGTAAAAGAAATATGCTGAATATAAAATTAGTAAACGTGGTTTTAAAAAAAGTACCTAGATATAAAAAATTAGTATAAATCACTTAACAATGACGATTTTATTATAAAAAGTAGGCGTGGTCTTAAAAAGTGGGCGGGACGCAAATATAATAGGCGTTAATCAATCAGGATTATTTATAATATAAAAAGTAGGCGTGGTTGTACAAAAGTGGGTGGGACTTAAGTATAATACACAAAAAGTAATAAAAGTCAAAAATTAAAAAGTGGGCGTGGTTTTTTAAAATGGGAGGGGTTTCAATGTAGTAGGCGTGCACTTAATAAAAATGGGCGTATTGTATAAGTAAAGGCGGGACTTAAGGGTAATAGGTGTGTACTAAACAAAGGCGAAACATAGTAGGAGTGGTATTTAATTATAGGCGGGCTTTAAAATAATGGGCGTGGTGTTAAATACGCTTATTCTAAATAGAGGCGAAACTTAAGAGTAATAGGTGTGAACTAAACAAAGGCGAAACATATAAGTAGGCGTGACATTTAATTATGGGCGGGACTCAAAGTAATGGGCGTGAATATAAAAAGTGGGCGGGACTTACATGTAATAGAAGTAGATGCTAGCTGAACAAAAATAGGCGGAGCTCATAAGTAGGCGTGGTATTAAAAAAAAAGTAGTCGGGGCTTAAAAAATAATAAAATGTAAAATATTTTAATTTTCTTAATTTGATACTTCTTTATGTATACATATATATGTAATGTAATATTGTGTTTCTAGGTATGCGTGAAAGACGATGGTAAACCACCACTTTCGTCAACGACTCGTGTAGTCGTCAAAGTTGAGGATGTAAATGACCACGGTCCGGAGTTCGAGCAGAAATTTTACATCGTTCAAATTCCAGCCTCGCAAGACATTGACAAACCACTATTTCAGGTAAGTTTCTTATCAGAATTTCTAATTAAGAAAATTATCTTATTTAAATATTCATTTAAAATTTACTGTCGGGAAATAATGAAAATTTCGAAATATAAAAACTTTGAAGTTTAATTTTAAATAAGTAATTATTATTTTCTAGAAATAATACAAAAAATACATTCAGAGATTAAATATATTTTTCTTAGAGGTAAATAAATATTTTTTTATTAAAAATAAATTTCATTTTGCTTAAATATAAATTTTTATTTTAGGTAAAAAAAGTTTTTATTTAAAACAAATAAATATTTATCTCTGAGATAAAGAAAATTTTATTCAATTCAAAATGAAGTACATTTTTTTTTTTTTTTGATAATAAAAAAAATTCTTTGGGTGTATTTATAATTAAAATGCACTTGAATATAGTATGTGTGAGACGAAGTACGACAAAAAATTTAAAAAAAAAGATATATATAAGAGGTTAATAAAAAATAATTGTTAAAATGTACATAAAAAAATATTTCCCTGTAAAATACCCTATTATTTAAAAACTAACTTATTTTTTAATCTGACAAAATATTTTAAAAAACCTTACCCTATTAAATATAATATTTGAGAAAAAAATGAAGCAAAAAAAATTGTCCACTTTGTTAAATAGATTTTGATAGTTCCAATGTTTCAAGCACTTTGAAGCACTTTGGGATTGCACCCGTAATTCTGCACTTCGTAATTAAATACACCTTTCACATTTCTCACATGTATACGTATAAACGCAGATTCATTCATCACTTGATGTGACAATCAAAAATCGCAATGCAAGCGTTAAATTTCACGAAAAAAAAAAATTATAATAATTTTTATAAGTATATAATTTTTTTTTAAATTCTTCAAAAAACAAAAAATTGCCAAAAAAATAAATTAATTTATTAATCCAATTTTTAAAATTAAAATAATAAAATTATGAATTTTAATTTTTCCATTTTTAAGAGATTATAAAAAGTGTTAAAGATTCAATAATTTTTCGTTGACTTACAAAAATTGATAATAAGTTAAAAAAAAAAAATACAAATTTTTTAACCAACTTTTACACTTGAACGAGAAAAAAATCGCGCGTGTTATGAATTTAAATACAAAGTGCTTTAACTAGATTTCGCTTATGTAGATTAATTTCCCCTTCCAGTTGATAATTACACCCCCCCCACCGACTTTCCTGTGCTTTTTTTAAAAAATCTTAAAAATATGCTTTTCGCCATATAGTGATAAAATATCGATATAATTTTTTTTATAACATTATTCTAAAATATGATATTCAGTATATCAAAAGGTCAATTAAATAAATTCAATATTATTAATATTGAAAATTAAAATTAAAAATTTTTTCATTTTTGTATTTTAAAAGTAAAATTTTTTTTTAAATAAAAGAATTACAAATTTTTTTCAAACTAAAATTAAATATTTTTTAAAAAATTTTTAATATTAAAAATTCCATAAAAAATATTATTATTTTTAATTTAAAAATAAATTTTTTCATTTTAAAATTCCATAAAACATATTATTATTTTTAATTTAAAAGTTAAAACGTTTTTCATGTTTAAAATATATTGACACTATCATCGATATCCTATCACTTCTGGCTTTTTCGCGATCGTTTCGTTATATATAGTGTTATCCTGTATAAAAGTAAAAAAGAAAATATATATATATATATACCCTGTACACACCACAAAAGTGAGGAAAAAAAAGAAGTAAAATGTGATAAAAGTCGTCCTATCTCTCTTTCTCTCTGGTTCTCGACAGAAATCGAAGAACCGCTCGCGGGAGTATGACCTGTCGATCGATACATTACTCGAGAATGGGACTTGGGAGACTTTTAGCCCCGACAGTCTGACAGGCGATCGTTTCTTCAGGGTAAGATTCTAATGGCACGCAAAAAAAAAAAAATCCACACATGCAGCTAAATGTCACGTGTGATATGTTAAAAAAGAATCTTTTTTTTAACGGGATAAATTTTATTTTTTTCAATATTACAATAGGTTCAGCAAGTTCTGTGATCGATAAACATGAATTTTTCATTTACTTTCTCTAAAGAAAATATATTTCTTTTATTATCTTCTTTCAACTACAGGAAATTTAAAAAAATCGAAATTTTATTTTTTAAAAAAGCTTAAAACTGCGGAAAATTAAAAACTCGGGAGTTGTTTAAAGATAAATTTATATAAAGTGGGTGGAGCTTATGAATAAGTAGGCGTGAACATTAATAAAAGTGGGAGGAGCTCACCGAAAGTGGGAGGGATTATTCTATAAGGGCGTGGTTTAAATAAAAATTGATAAAAATGATACAGGTTTATAAAGAAGTGGAAGGAGTTATTGTACATAGGCGTGACTTAATTATATATGGGCGTGAACATTAATAAAAGTAGGCGGAGCTCACTAAAAGAGAGGGGGGTTATGCTATAGGATGTGGCTTTCATGCTAATAGGCGTGGTTTATCAAAAGTAGAAGGGGAAGGAATTACTTTAGAGTGCGTGGCTTTTATACAGATAGGCGTGGTTTATTGGAAGTAAAAGGGGGAGTTACCACATAGGGCGTGGCTTATTTATAAATAGGCGGGGTTTAAATAGAAGTTAATAAAAATTCATGCGGTTTTTTACATAAATGGGAGAGTTAATTCTATGTTGGCGTAGCTTTTATACAAATAGGCGTGGTTTATCGAAAGTGAAAGGGGGAAGAGTTACCATATAGGGCGTGGCTTTATTTATAAATAGGCGAGGATTAAATGGAAGTTAATAAAAATCCATATGATTTTTACAGAAATGAAAGAATTTAATTCTATGTGGGCGTGATTTTTGTACAAATAGGCGTGGTTTATCAAAAGTGGGCGTGTATTTAATAAAAGTGGTTGGAGTTTATAGAATTAGGCGTGGTCAAAGCAAAATTAGAATTTAAAAATAAATAGGTGTGGTTTAAATTAAAGTAGGCGTTGTTTTAAAATAATAGAGTACCATGTATACAGAAATAATTGGAATTTGTAAAAAAAACTAATTTATTTCAAAAAAATATGTTTTAAAAAGAAAAAAAAATGTTTCAACATTCTCAACTGTTATGAACTGGCTTTTATTATTAATATGCGAAAAAAAGTTTAATATAATAGTTATAGTTTTCATGATAACAAAAAAAAAAGTTTAAGCTTTGTCTGACGATAACAGATAAATTTTGTTATTATTAATAATTGATAAACTTTAGTTCACAAAACTGAAAATTTTCTCTCTCAAATATTCGTTTAAATTTATGTAGTATAAAATGTCTATTAAAAAAAAAATTAATAATTAAAACAATATAATGAATAAAGTTGAAAACTTCTCTTTTCTATATGGATAATTTTCCGCGTATTGCATGATTTAGTTTTATATGCTATTATTATTACTAAAAGAAAAAAAATTCAATGAACTAAAAATTAAAAAATAATTTTCTTTATTTAATACTTAAAAATGAAATAAAATTTTTAGGTTAGAAATTTTTTGAATTGACATTAACGTATAAATTTTTTTTTTTTTGTATACAAAATCAAAACTACTTGCATCACGTCGGGATTATTATATGAATAATGTGAAGTTTACTCTTAACTCAATATTTGGATATACTAAACTCATATACATATATAATAATGATAGTCAAATATTAATATTAGCAATTAGAGGTTCAGAGAAAACATTATTATTTACGATAATTAATAAATCATTATTTATTATTTAATTATTAATTATTGTTTAATTAATTATTATGTATATTTAACTATTAATTTAAATTTTAATATTAAATTATAAATTTTGTACCATTCGTATTAAAAACAAACGATCACAAAACTTGCTGAGGGAATGATTTAACAAAATTTTCTGAGAATGCATACCTATATACTATATACTATAATTAAATAATGGCTGATGGCTTAACGTCGGAAATCTAACTCATAAAGAATGATATATATATATAGTAATGTATATATATATATAAAATTCTGAATTCATTACATTCTTTTGCATTTGTTTAAATATTTATCTTTTAAAAATTACACGAACGAACTGTGACCATTACTCAACCAAGTCTCTCGTATATATATCCATTATATCATTTTAATATTTATACGTTTATCATAGTGCATCGTCTGATAATAATAATAATAATAATAATAATAATAATAATAAATATTTAATATATACATATAGAGGTGTCTTCACTACTCTCATTTTCCATTTCTCTTATCAACTTATACATATATATATACACCTGTCTTGTACAATTGCATAGCCAAGAAAATTAACTTTTTTAAAAATAAGAAAAATAAATTACCCAAGAAATGGAAATATAATTTCATTTTTAATTATCTGCAAAAACTAAGTTAAAAATAATGCTAAAGTAATTTACCTTTTATTTCTGGTATATTATTAACGTGCAATTTTTCTTTTTAGAAAATAATCTTTTACTATACAATTATATGAAATGAGATTATAATTCTATTTTTTTAAGTATTATTCATTTTTACTATTATAACAAAAAAAATTGAATTATTATTATTATTATTATATAAATCCAACATTCATTTCAATGAAAACAAGATAATTTCCTTATTTTCACGGTTCTAAATCAAATTTTAGTTTTTGATTATTCACTGATCCCTGCCAAATCAATTACTGCCAAAAAGAATAAAAAAAAAATAATTTATCGATATTTTTATATTTATAACGATATATCGAGGTTTTAATGCCTATTTCAATATATCGATATTTACATACCCATTTCGATATATCGATATTATTATATTTCTATCGATATATCGATCTCTGTACCTATTTCGATATATCCATTTTCTTATATTTCCATCGATATATCAATATTTACATATTCATTTCGACATATCGATATTATTATATTTCTGTCGATATATCGATGCCTGTACCTATTTCGATATATTGATATTCTTATATTTCCATTGATATATCGATCTCTGTACCTATTTCGATATATCGACATTCTTATATTTCCATCGATATATCGATATTTTTATACTTATATCGATATATATTTCGTTATATCGATATTTGAATCCTTGTATCGATATATCGAAATATCGATTTTTCATACCTTATTTCGATAGATCAATATTCTTATACTTATTTCGATAGTTGTATCGATATATCTATTTTTTATACGTTATTTCAATAGATCGATATTTCTATATCTATTTTTACAAATAAAATAAAAATTTCATCTCATTTTTACACAACAAATTATTTTTCCATTAATAAATGACTTTACCTCATATAAAAAAAGAAAAAAAACACTGCATCGTGTATATAACTAAATCAATGTGGCGCATGAACTCTGAGAATGCAAACGCTTAGGAATGTGCATTATACATGTATACCTCTATATGTGGAAATAGCCTTTCAAATAAAATAATTATTGAAAATTTGTAATTTTAATAATTAAAAATTATATTTTCTTTCAGTGAAAGGTAATAATTTTAGGTTAATATTTTTTTTTCATGTCAAGATTTATACTTTCAACATTTTTTCAGTGTCGGCGCAAAATATTAAAATTCAAAGAAATGAAAATTTATAGATTTTTAAAAAATAATTTCTTTTATAAAATTTAATGTTTAAAAAACAATTTTCCGTTATTAATAAAAATTACTTATTTTAATTAAATATTTTAATAATTTAATTATTTAATAATCTTTGGTGCAAATAAAAAAAAAATAATATAAATTTTTATAATTTTATTAATAAAAATTTTTTTTTAAATTAAAACGAAAAATTTTTTTAAGATTATAATAATAAAATTAATTTAAAATAAAAAAATTTTCGTTTTAAAAAAAATTTTAATTATTAGAATAACAAAATTTTCAGAGTTTGAAATAAAAAAATTTCAATATAAACTAAAACTTTTTGATTTTAAAATTAAAATTATTAATTGAATTTACTTCATAGTAAATCAAAATTATAATTTTTTTCAACATTAATATGGTTAAAAAAAATTTTTCTCTAATTTAAAAAAAGAAATAACATTATTCCTCCTATGTTAAACAGTTTGTGAAAAAATGTAACCCACATTTTCCAATATATGGAATAGGCAAAAAAAAAAAGTTAATTTTAGGCTCGATTTACTTTGATATACTCGACCAATAAAGTAAATTAAAGAGCGTCTGACCAAAATCTCTTTTATCTACTCGGGAATGCAGAAGGTCGACGGGCAGTAGATAAAGCCGAATTCAGTCAGACCGGCAGTGGAAACCCATTTTTCAGTGAAACGTTTCAAACTTGGTCAGCCGCTCAGTAGAGAAAGTTGGTCTTACACAGACTGCTAGTAGTTTAAGTCAAGTTCCAGTCGGACAAGCAGTAGATAAGCCGGTTACGGTCAGACACTCTTTCTCTCTCTCTCTCTCATTCCGTCACTTGATATATTTTTTCAAATCAAATGTCTAATTTAGTTAAATTATTTTATAAAAAAGCAAAAAAAAATTTCCGAAAAAAAATTACTTAAATAACAAAGAAAAATTTGTCGAAAAAAAATTAATTTTTTTTTTATTTGTATTAAAGAATACAGTAGGAAAAAAAATAAAATTATTTTTATTTATTTGTACCAAAGAATACAGTAGGAATAAAATAAATAATAAATAAAATTATTATTATTTTCTTTTTTAAAAAAATAATAAATAAAATTTTTTTTTGTTTGTACCAAAAAGTACAATAAGAATAAAATAAATAAAATTATTTAATAAGCAAGGAAAAATTTTCAAAAAAATTATTATTTAAAAAGTAAACAAAAATTTTGTAAAAAAAAAAACAACAATTATTTAAAAAGCAAAGAAAAATTTTGTAGAAAAAAAAATTGTTGTTAATTAAAATTAAAAAAAAAAAAAAAAATGAAAATAAAAATATGAAATAAATTTTTTCTTTCATGAATTTAGGTACTTGCCTGTGACAAAGACGTTGGAGACAATGGAAGAATTCAGTACAGCATCAAAAGTGGAAAAGGAAAAGGGAAATTCAAAATTCACCCCTCGACTGGAATGGTTTATTCTCAACGTGGCTTCGAGGCTGGTCAAGAATACGAAATGCTTGTAAGAGATACTTTATATTTAAACGATTTTTAAGATAATAATTTTTTTTTATTGCCAATATGTTTTTCCTAATTTCGATATAATTCACTAATGATAAATATAAAGTATATATATATTTTTTGTATTTATTTTTCAATAAATTATTCAAATAATTTTATTAATAATTTAATTTTACAATTTAATTTAATTGAAAAATAATATAATTATTTAATAAATAAATTAATAATTCTTTTATTTAATTTATAAAAATTATATTTTTCGAAAAAAAAGAAAATTAAGTTTTTCTTTCTTAATAATTAATAAAAGAAAAAGTTAATGTATTTTTCCCAAAAAAAATAATTTATTGAAAAATAAATAAATTTGCAAAAAAAAAAAAAAAAGGGTGAAAAATTTTTTTGTCTTTTTAGATACGAGCTGCAGATTTTGGAGAACCCCAAAGAAGCCATCAAACTCGAGTCTCTGTACAAGTTGTCGAATTACCGACAGAGTCGGAAAATCCTCCAGTTTTCAAAACAAATAATCAAACTGTTAAAATTACCGAAAGTGACAAAGTTGGATTTCTAGTTGCATTGGTACAAGCGACAGATAAAGACGGTGATACTTTGTGGTACGACATTGTTGGTAAGTAAAAAAAAAATTTTCCCTTTTTATATAATAAAAAATTCACAAAAATCAATGGAAATTAAAAAAAAAAATCAAAATCAAAACTAAAACATAATAAAAATCAAAATTAAATAAAATTTAAAAAAAAAATTTAAAATAATTAAAAATTAAAATTAAATAAAAATTATTTACAGATGGCGACAAAAAAGATGAATTTTTCATTGGCAGAGACAATGGAAATGTTCTTCTTGCAAAACAATTGGATTGGGAAACGAAAAATTTTTATAATTTAACAATAAGTGTAACTGACGGTATACATCAGGCATTTACACAATTATTTGTCACAGTTATTGATATCAATGATCATAGACCTGAATTTAGTGAAATTACATATCGTGTGGAAATTTCGGAAAATGTTGAAAAAGGCGAAACTGTATTACAATTACACGCGACGGATGAGGATGAGGATAAAAAAGTATTCTACAGTTTACATGCGGCACAAAATCAAGCGTCATTGGAAATTTTTCACGTTGATTCATTAACAGAAACAGTGACATTAAAAGAATCATTGGATCGTGAAACAATTGAGGAACATATTTTAACGATAATGGTAAAAGATCAAGGAACACCGGCAAAAAGAAATTATGCACGTGTCATTGTCACTGTACACGATCATAATGATCATGCACCTGAATTTACAAGTGAAATTATTCAGGGTAAAATATTTGAAACTTCCGCTGTTGGCAGTACTGTGGTTCAGGTGAGTTTTTTTTTTTTTTTTTTTTTTTAATTATTAACCGTCTTTGGCGGGAATGTTAAAAATTTGTGGATTTAAGTCTTAAAAGTAGGAAACTGTAAAAAATTCCTGTAGAATTGTTTTTTATTGAAAAATAACGAACCTGGTGCAAAAAAAAAAAATCTCTGCTATTTTTGTAGTAATAAGTACCAGTCTCATTTAAAGCTGTTTGATAAACATGCAGTAATCGATCAAAATTTGAAAAAAAACATATAATTAACTATTTTTATGGAAAAAAATAAACGGTGGTTGACGCGAACCCTAGGAACTTATACCCTACTCCCTAATAATGAGAAATTGGCAAAAACTTCCAGGAGAATATTCTTTCTTTTGAAAATATCAAACCTGGTGCAAAGAATATTTTTTTTTGCTACTTATAACATTTAAATTTCATAACTACTCTCACAGACTAGTTAGATAACTATTAAACAGAAAATAATTATTTTAATTGTAAAATATTACGTATACATAACTGTATAAATGACAATAATCAACTGTGTTTGACGCTAACCTTACAAACTTTTTCATTGACTTCAAATAATGAGAAATTCACAAAAACTTCCTGTAGAATTGTCTTTTTTTTGGAAAATATTGAACCTAGTGCGTGAAAATTTATTTTTTACGATTTTTAACTTCTAAATGTCCGTAACACTTTCTTACATCCTTTTAATGACTTCCAGGAGAATGTTTATATTTTAGAAAATATTGAACCTAGTGCATGAAAAAATAAATTCTCTAATTTTTAATATTTTATCACTTATTGATAGTAATAAAACATAAAAAGTCTTGAGTTAAGACAAAATATGAAGTTTTTTCAATTTTTTTTACGGAACTACAATTTTTGACCTGATACAAGGAAGAATTTGTTTGGACTTTGACGCGAACCTCAAAAACTCTTTCCCTGAACCCTCATAATGAGAAATCTACAAAAACTTCCTGTAGAATATTCTTTCTTTTTGAAATATCGAACCTAGTGCAAAAAAATAGTTTTTTAAAATATTTAATCACTTTTTGATAGTAATAACTCATAAAGAAATAACAATTTATCCAAAATATAAATTTTTACATTTTTTTAAAAAAAGAACTACAATTTTTGACCTGGTACAAGGAAGAATTTGTTGGAACTTTGACGCGAACCCCATAAACCCATTTTTTGAACCTTAATAATGAAAAATTCTCCAAAACTTCCAGGAGAATACTCATTATTTCGCAAATATCGAACCTAGTGCATAAAAAGTCAAATTTTTTGTTTTTTAATATTTAATTAATTCTTGATGATAATGAATCATAAACAATTAATTATTCAAAAATATGAAGTTTTTACAAATTATTTTTAAATGAACAACAATTTTTGACCTGGTACAAGGAAGAATTTGTTTGGACTTTGACGCGAACCCCAAAAACTCTTTCCTTAAACCCTCATAATGAGAAATCTACAAAAACTTCCTGTAGAATAATCTCTATTTCGCAAATATCAAACCTAGTGCATCAAAAAGAAAAAAAAAATTAATTTTTCTCCCTTTTTTTGCAGGTTTACGCTATTGACAAAGATCGTGGTAAAAATGCACGCATCACATATTCCATAACATCAGGAAATGTTGGCAACGTCTTTAATATTGATGCAGATTTAGGCCTAATACGTGTAGCAAGAGAATTGGATTTAAGCACATCGTCAGAATACATTCTCCTTGTAAAAGCAACAGATCACGGCACACCGCAACTATCAAATTCAGTTCCCGTACATGTAATGATAACAATGGCCGACAATGCTCCCCCGAGATTCCTTCAGAGGGAACTTGCCGCCGAGATTTATGAGAATCAACAAATTGGCACTTATGTGAAACACGTCGAGGCACGAAGCACCTCGTCCCTTATGTTTGAAATCATGCGTGGAAATCGTGACAGTACTTTCTTTGTGAATCCAAGCACTGGCGTTATAACGACAAAAAATAGTCTCGACTATGAGAAAATGAAATTTTACAATTTAACACTACTAGCGACAAATATGGCCGGTGCAACGGCAACGTGCAATGTTATTGTCCACGTTCTGGACAAGAACGATAATCCACCACATTTCCTTCAGGCAATTTATATCGGTGAAATAAGTGAAGGTGCGATTATTGGATCATTGGTATTGACAAATGGTAGTTCACCATTGGTGATTAAAGCTGAGGACGCCGATTCGGAATTAAATGCACTTCTTAATTATGATATTGTTGAGGATGTACCGAGGAAATTTTTCCACATTGACTCAAGTACAGGGGCAATTAGAACAGTTATGGTATTGGATCATGAAACAATGCCGGAATTTTCATTTCATGTTAAGGTCTCGGATTTGGGAAAACCGAAATTATCATCGGAAACAACGGCAAAAGTTATTATTACTGTGACTGATGTTAATGATTGTCCACCGAAATTTTTGAGAAATGAATATAATACAACGGTGTTGTTGCCGACTTATAAAAATGTTGCTGTTATCACTGTGAAAGCGAACGATCCCGACAGCACCGAGGGAACACCTCTTAGGTAAGAAATTGTTTTTTGATTAAAAAAATTCTATTTTACTTTATTTTATTTACCCACAATGAGTAAATATTGACGGGAACCCTAAAAACACGTTCCCTACACCATAATAATGAGAAATTAACAAAAAATTCCAGGGGAATGTTAATAGTTTTGATAATATTGAACCTAGTGCATGGGGTAAATAATTTTGCTGTATTCAATGTTTAACACTGTTATATAACCGAATTTTACAAAAAAAGAGTAAAAACCCTTCTTTTACAACTAGATACAATGTATTTTTGGAATTTAGTATTATTTACCGAAATTTTTGGTTAAAAATACCAGCAGAGTTCGACGGGAGTTCTTACACCTTTTTCTGGAACCCTAATAATGTGAAAACCACAAAAACTTCCAGAAGAAAGTTCTTTGTTGCGAAAATATCGTACCTAGTGCATAAAATAACAAATTTTCTACTTTTAAATTATTTACTAACTTTTTGATAGTAATATTTTATAAACAGGCAACAATTTAGCCAAAATATGAAGTTTTGCCATTTTTTTAAACAAAGACCTACAATTTTAGAGCTGGTACAAGGAGAAATATATTTCGAGTTTGACGCGAACCCTACAAACTCTTTGCTTGAACCCTAATAATGAAAAATTCACAAAAACTTCCTGTAGAATTGTGATTTTTTTGAAAATATTGAACCTAGTGCAAAAAATAACAAAATTTCTGTTTTTTAATACCAAATCAATTCTTGATCGTAATAAATCATAGACAATAATCAATTATGTCAAAATATGACATTCTTTCAATTTTTTTGAAAGAACTACGATTTTTACGCTGGTACAAGAACAAATATTTATCGAACTTGACGCGAACCCTATGAACCTCTTCCCTGAACCCTAATAATGAGAAATTCATAAAAACTTCCTGTAGAATATTTTTTCTTTCGAAAATATTGAACCTAGTGCACGAAATACATTATTTGCCTAAAATCGGTTTAAAAACACTTACATTACTTACAATAAAATACAAAAATCCGATTTGTAGAAACGGGAAATTTTTTTTTTGGTCGATTTTGGATATTTCTATTAATTGCAAGAATCTAGCTAAAAAATAATACCTGTCTTTGACGCGAACCCCAAAAACTCTTTCCCTAAACCCTCATAATGAGAAATCTACAAAAACTTCCTGTAGAATATTCTTTCTTTTTGAAATATCTAACCTAGTGCAAAAAAAATATTTTTTTGGTTTTTTAATATTTAATCACTTCTTGATAGTAATAATTCATAAACAAACAACAATTTAAGCAAAATATGAAGTTTTGCCATTTTTTTAAGAAAAGAACTTCAATTTTATACCTAGTACAAGGACGAATATGATTCGAGTTTGACGCGAACCCCAAAAACTTTTGAAAAATATTGAACCTAGTGCACGAAAAATTTTTTTTGCCAAAAATCGATTTACAATCACTTATATTACAATAAACCGTAAAAATTTCTCTTTTACGAACGAGAAATTCTTCTTTTATGATGTACTTGAGATATTTCTATTAATTGCAAGAATCTAGATAAAAAAATAATATCGGCCTTTGACGGGAAACCCTAAAAACATGTTTCCTTACACCATAATAGTGAAAAATGCACCAAAACTTCCAGGAGAATGTTTATATTTTAGAAAATATTGAACCTAGTGCACGGACCATATAATTTCACTTATACGATTATAGTACAACCGCCTATTACAAAAGGCAGTAAAAATCATTTTTTACGACTAGATACAATTTTTTTTTTAGAAATTCCTTTTATTTACAAGCTAAAAAAAAGTAACAGAGTTCGACGTAAAACCCACAATCGTTTCTCTCAAACGCTGATAAAATTAAATTCACCAAAAATTCCTGGTGAATATTCTTTTTTAAAAAATACAGAACCTAGTGCAGCACTAATTAAAAAATAAAAAAAATTATTTTTTCGCAATCTAAAATTATTTCTAAGACTATATTTATTCTATTTATATTTATTATATATATAATTTATTATTTATATTTTATAATTTAAAATTTATAATATATAAAATATTTAAATTTTTTTTTTTTGTCATAAATACTGAAAATCAATTTCCATTTCAGATACGACATCATTGACGGAAATCATGGACAAACGTTTGAAATCGATTCCCACTTGGGAGTGATAACAATTCAAGACCCGGAGCATTTGAAGAAACGTTATCTTTTGCATGTTCGTGTTTCTGATGGAAAATATTCAAGTGTTACACAAGTGAATATTGTCGTTGAAAAATCGGAAAATTCTGGTCTAGTTTTTGAAAAAGATATCTATGAGGGTGTCATTTTGGAGAATACAACAAAAATAACAACCGTAAAAGTTGTCAATGTATTGGGAAGTGATTTACATGAGCATGTACTTTATAGTATTTTAAATCCAACTGATATGTTTGTCATTGGTTCAACATCGGGAGCAATAAAAACAACGGGCAAAAGATTTGACAGAGAAATTCTTGACAATTATGAACTTATTATCGAAGCAAAAAGTCAAATGGACAAAAAGAAACCAAGAGTTGCACACGCTATTGTCAATGTTACAATTCTTGATATCAATGATAATTGTCCGATGTTTGTGAATCTTCCTTATTATGCTGTTGTTTCTGTTGATGCACAAAAGGGAGATGTTATAACAAAGGTAAGAAAATTTTAATTTAATAAAATATATGGAATTTTACATAAATATCTGTAGAAATGGCAAAAAAAAGCAACTATGTTTGACGGGAACCCCAAAAACGTGTTCCTTGAAGCTAAAAGACTAAAATTTCGCAAAAACATCCAGAAGAATACTTATTTTTTTCGAAATATCGAACCTGGTGCAAAAATTTTTTTTTTTGCTAATTTTAACATTTAAATATCTATAGTAATCTCTAATACGCATTTGATGACTATTAACTATACAATTATTACCTAAATTTAGAGAAAAAATACTTAAATATCGGTATCAATTACAAAAATCAAGAATATTTGACGCGAACCCCATAATTGTATTCCTTATGTCCTAAAGATACGAAATAGATAAAAACTTCCTGAAGAATATTCGATCTTTCGAAAATAACGAACCTGGTGTATGAATCAAAATAAAAACAATTTAAAAGTAATACTACTAGAAAAAACGGGAATGGATTTAACTCTCGCTAAGTCGGTAACTACCTGATAGGTAAGTTGCCAACTGTCGGTAAAGTAGGAATCTACTACCAAAACATAGTTCAACCGGTAAGAAAGGTGTCTTTTTTATCGACTTTTAATTGTCAAAAAAACACTACTTTGTTGATTGAGTCAAATTTTGAATAACAAATACCTACCTTACTGACAATTAGTAAGTTACCGACCAAGTAGTTACCGACTCGACACGTTTTTATCGACTTTTAATTATCATGAAAACAGAATTCTACTTTATCGATTGAGTCGAATTTAAATAACGGATATCCTACCTTACCGACTGTTGGTATGTTATCGACCTAGTAATTACCGACTCGGCTAGTTTTTATCAACTTTTAATTGTCAATAAAACAGAACACTATTTTGTCGATTGAGTCAAATTACCTACCTTACCGACAGTTGGTAATTTATCAACAGAGAAGCAACCGACTTGACTAGGTTTTATTGACTTTTAATTGTCGATGAAAACAGAACACTACATTGTCGATTAAATCAAATTTGGGTAACAGATTCCTACCTTACCAACACTTGATAAATATTCGACCTAGTAGTTATCGACTCGACTAGTTTTTATCGACGTTTAATTGTCAATAACCCAGAACATTACTTTATTGATTGAGTCAAATTTTGGATAACAGATTTCTACCTTACCGACAGTATGTAAGTTACCGGCCGAGTTGTTACCGACTCGACTAGTTTTATCGACTTTAATTGTGAATAAAACAGAACACTACTTTATCGATTGAGTCAAATTTTGGATAATAGTTTCCTACCTTAACGACAGTTGGTAAATTACCGACCGAGCAGTTGCCGACTTAGTTGAGATTTAAACCTGTCCCCGTTCTCTTATAGTAGAAGTAATACTTTTTAAAAAAAAAATGTTTTTCTTATCTCTAACAATATTTAATCATTAATCTAGGTACATGCCGTCGATATGGATAGTGGTGACAACGGTGAAGTTCGCTACGAATTAAAGAAAGGACACGGGGAATTATTTAAAGTCTGCCGAAAAACTGGTGAAATATCTCTAAAACAAAATTTAGAGGGTCATAATCGGGAATATCAATTAATGATTGCTGCTTATGACGGTGGTAAGAAAATTCCTATTTTCTTTTTTTTTATTATTATACTTTAATTTTTATTTTATTTAAAAAATTTTTTTTTATTTAAAAAATTATTTTTTTAATTTAAAAAAATTTTTTTTTTTTAATTTATTGATTCTAATTCAAATGAATTGGAAAAATAAATTGTTTTTTTCATTTATTTTCAAAATAAAATGTATAATTTTTCAGGTTCAACGCCTTGCTCAATCGAAGTGCCTGTTAATGTTAAAGTAATCGATCGCTCGATGCCAATTTTCGACAAACAATTTTACACCGACAATGTTCTCGAAAGTATCGAACTTCATTCTCCATTAACACTGTCAATTCAAGCAGAATCGCCTTTGAATCGAAAATTGATTTATAGCATCACGAAAGGAAATGACTTTGAAGAATTCGCTTTGGACTTCAACACCGGTGAGTTTTCAAATTAAATTATATAAATTTTCATTATAATTAATAATATTTAAAAAAAAAAAAAAAAAAAAAAAAAAAGACGACAACAACAACAAAATTAAACTTATCAAAGCTTTATTAAATTAATATAATATAAATTATTATTATTATTTCTAATTACGATGGTGGTGAGGAATTGCTGCTCTAAAAACTTTCCAAAATCCAATGCAATTATATAACTGTAAAAAATTATTTCAACATTTTTTTTTTTTTTTATTATTATTATTTTTTGAATTTAAAAAAAATGATTTAAAAAAAAATTTTAAGTAAATTTCTTTTTATAATTTATAGGAATTTATTATTTTTTTCAATAATAATAATAATGTTATGTAATTGCATAATTTTAAAAAAAATATTTTCAAGGAAAATCGGTTATGGGACTATTATTATGCTCGAAATTTTTCTTGGGAGAAAAAAATATAAAAGTAGATTTATAGTCCAGTTAAGTTAGTCGAAAAATAATACAAATTCCATTGTAACTTCGAATCGTATATTTTTAAATTTTATTTGCTTAAAACCTTTATTATTATTATTATTATTATTATTATTATTATTATTATTATTATTATTATTATTATTATTATTATTATTATTATTATTATTATTATTATTATTATTATTATTATTATTATTATTATTATTATTATTATTATTATTATTATTATTATTATTTGATAGAAATAAAATAATATTGTAAATTTCGTACAATCAACTTCAATCGGAACAGGAATTTTTTAATGAAAATAAAAAAAAATTGCAAATAGAAAAAAATATTTGCAAAAAATTTTATTTTTTCAAATTCTTGCCCCCTGTTGCATTTTTGCGTAAAAATAGTAATTAGAAAAAAGAAAATGAAAAATTCTGAGTAATTTGAAAAAAATAATTGAATCCTGTAGCTCAAAAACTGTTCGAAATGTGTCATTTTCAAAAAACCGATTTTTTTTTGTAAAAATTCGGTATTTTTTTTCAAATTATTCAGAATTTTGTACACTTTCGTTTTTTCTAATCACTACTTTTATGCTAAAATTCAACAGAGTGCAAGAATTTGCAAAAAAACTGATTTTTTTTTATTTTCCTAAAAAAAAAAATTTCTAATTGTAATTTATTGTTAACCAAAATATTTTATTTCTACTAAAAAAAATGAATTTTGGAAAAAAATTTCGGTTCAAAGTTACACTATCTAAAATTATACTAACTATGGACTTGTAAAAAAAAAATTGGTGTCAGACTTAATTTTTAATCACCATCATTAAGTAACTCAAAGGATTTTATTCATTAAAAATCTTTTTTTTTTTATAATTTTGAAAATTCTTTTTTCAATATTACAAAAAAGATTGGACAAAAAAAAAAGTTTTTTCTTCGGGGGCTTTTATATCAACAAAAAAGAAAACAAATTTTTAATTTTTGTATAAAATTTTTTCGTTTTTTTTTCTCCTCAGTTTATTTTTTGAATTTCTGTGTTTATTTGAAAACAATCAACTGTAAATGTTTTTATAAATGTATGTTTGCGTGCAATATATATATATATATATTTATATAGTCAATGTTGTTAATTGTAAAAAAAAATTAATAACGTAGTTACGTTAATTTGTTTATAACTGCTCGTTTCTGTTTTGGTAAAAAAATTTTTTTTTTTTTACGACAAGTCGTTGTGATTTTGCGTATATACATACATAGATTTGCAAACGTAAAATTGTGAGCATAAAAAAAAATCCGACTAAAACTCCTTTGATTACCCAAATTTCAATAAAAAAAAAAATATTCAGACATGAAAATTTTATGAAAAATGAACAAAAAATGTGTATGTTAAAAAAAGTTTTTTAATTTTATTTCAAAACTAATTTTGTTTTACTTTTTTTAAAATATTTTTTTTTTTGAAAAATATTCTACATTATTATTATTATTATTATTATTATTAATATTATTAAAAATATTACAGTAAATTATAATAATTATTATTTATTATAATATATTTTTATTATTATTATATATTTTATTATATATTATTCTATATTATTATCCATTATTATTGAAAAAATTATTATTTCTATAAAAAATAAAAAAAAAAATTTTTTATCATAAATTTTCAAGGTCTGCTTTTTTTTATTTTGAAAATTTTTAATTTAATTTTTAAAAAAACGCTTTTTTTAAATGAAGAGTTAAAAAAAATTAAAATTGTATTTGTATCTCTACCTGTTTCGCAGCCCCCGACAGTAACAATGGTCCTTGTGAGTATAAAACAAAACCAGTTCTATCGGCCTGCTGTGTTGCTGTTTATAGTCTTATACATTGTCTGCTGTGCACTTTTTATTTTTCGAAAAAAAAAAATAATTTTTTATATTCATTTTTTTTTTAGATTTTTTTTTTTAGATATTTATGTTTCATAAAAAAAAATTTAAATTTCTAAATAATTTTTTTTTTCATTCAAAAAATAAATTAGTTTTATAAATTAATTTTTTTATTTCCATTTGGAAACGATTTTTGAAAAAATATTCCATAAATTTTCCCCTTGAGAAAAATTTATATTTAGAAATATTTCATAAAAATTCTTTCTCTCTCTCATGGATATATATATTTATTTTTTTTAAAAAAGGAAAAAAATTTAATTAGTCGAAATTCATTTTTCTCTCTTTATTTACTTTCTAGTATTTTTTTCATTATTTTTTTTTTTTTTTTTTTTTTTTCATTTTTTTGTAAATAGAGAAAGTAACTTTTCGTCAAATATGTCAACCACATCAGCAATGTAGAGAAGCTTTTTTTTTATTGTGTAAATATATCGCTTATGCAAGCTGAAAATATTTTGTCGTGAGAAAATTCATAAAAAAAAAATTATATCGCAGTATTTACATTTAGCATGTTCGCACGAAATAAAAAAGTCCAGTCAAAAATTTAGATACAATCGATGTAGAAACCAAAAAAAAAAAAAGAAAAAAACATTTCTATAATTTAAATATTGAAAAAAAATTTCTTGCATCTTAATTATTTTGACGTAGAAAAATAATGAATAATAAGAAAGAAAATTAATTAACAATTTTTAAATTAAAAGTTTTGAGTGAAAAAAAAATTTATTATCACAATTTTTGGTCTCCGTGTGTTTTTACATTTTTTTTTTTTTTTTGCTCTTGTCCGTTTTTAAGACTTTTATACCATCTCTCTCTTTATATGGAATTAATAATGCATGACACAAAATCCTTTTAACTCCTGAATAATTTAGATGCAAATCGAGGTATTTCTATATTAGTTTGTATCACCTCAAATTTAATTCACACGTTCCCCTCTCTTTAATGATAAATAAAATTCATTTCATCGTTAATATTATTAGAAATTAAAAATATATATGTGTTTGGATTTTGAGGAAAAATAAAAAAAAATTTGCAGTTAACAAAATAATTTACAAAAAAAAAAAAATTCGAAAATAATTTTTATTTCTTTTTCAGTTAAAAATTTCCCAATTTTTACACTAAACATTTTTTTAAATATTTATTTTTTGAATTCACTTTGAATAGAATAAAATTTTTGAAATTTCAAAATTTTACAATAGAAAATATATTTTAAAAAATCGAATTTTATTTTTCCTTTTTTAATTTGCTGTGAATTGAAATTTTTTTTTTTGTTTTCTTTTCCAAATTAATTTTTAAAACATCCAAATTTTACTAAACGAAATATTTTTTAGAAAATCGAATTTTATTTTTCCTTTTTCAATTCACTGTGAATAAAATAGAATAAAATTTTCCAAAAATTTCCAAAACTAAAAGAAATATTTTTAAAAAAAAATTGTATTTAATTTTTTTTTATTCTAAAAAAATTTTTTTTTCGAATGATGCTGGAAATTTTTTTTCAATCATTTATAAATACAATTTTCCAACTAAATTTCATTTCTCAATGATTTTATTTTTTCATGATTATATGAAGAAACAAAATTGTGATTGTAATGGAAAATAAATTATTTATTTTTTTTTTTTACTTTCGCATTCTTCACCCGACAACCATCGTCAGCTCGCTTTCATTTCACACAAAAGCTTTGTTTCACTTTTTTGCACGTTGTGTCTGTATCTCTAAAACAAACATTACTAGATTATTATTCGTCAACAATATTGATTTATTATTTAAAAAAAAAATATAAATAAAAAATAACTGATTCTCAATTTTAAATACAGAAATGTTTGTATATTTTTGCCAACAATATATGTATATTATTGACGAAAATACATTTAAAAAAAAAATAAAGTATAGATACAGATACTTTATAGAAAAAAAAATAAATTGAATTTTATTGTGAAATACACAATATTTTATTTATGCACTTGCTATACATTCATTAGATTTCTCTAATATCGACAAAACTGGATTTTTTAAAATTAAAAATAATATTAATTTTACATTTATTTAATTAATTATTTAATTAATAATTAGAAATTTATTAAAAATTGTGAATTAAAAATTAATAATTATAATTTAATTAATTAATTTTTTATCTAATTTTATTATTTATAATTTTTTTAAAATAAAATAAATTGAAATTCACTTCAAAATCGTTTGGAAATTGATTAGGAAAAAAAAATTTTGTCTTTTTCAAAATTTTGGAAAAAAAACAATTTTTGAAAAATTTTTTTTTTTTGAGAAAGAAATGATAATTGGTCCAGTTTCGTCGATATTTTGGCTAAATTAGTGCTTTGGGTCTACAACCTTCTCTTCACCGAATTAGGTGTAATCTATGTGGTCGATGAGCTGGATTACGAACAGAAGAAACAATACGAATTGACAGTACGAGCAACTGACAGTGTTTCCGGTGTTTTTGCTGAGGTTCTTGTCAGTATTTTGGTTCAAGATGTCAATGACTGTCCACCTGAATTCAGCCAGGATTCATACAATATTTCCGTCTCAGAAGCAGCACCATTTGGCACATCAGTACTTAAAGTTACATCAAGAGATAATGATACAGGTAAAAATTAATTATTTCCCAATATTTATATTTTTTTTTCATTTTATATTTCATATTAATTTTTTTCCTACTATTTTTGTTCCTATTATTAAATAAATAAATATTAATTAACAATAAAATATTTAAAATTATAAAAAAATATTTTAATATTATTATTTAAAGGCTCACCATAGGAAAAAAATGTTTGCAAAGTTTGACGGGAACCCGAAAAACTTATTCCTTACACTTTAAAGATAGAAAATTTCCAAAAACTTCCAGGAGAATATTCGATTTTTCAAAGATATTGAACCTAGTGCGCGAATTTTAAAAAAATTGCTAATTCGACGCATAACACTAAAGAGAATTATATTTATTACAATAAACCTTTAAAATTCTCCTTCTTTAACTATTACGAAACATTTCATAACTTTTCATCATTATTTGGAGGTTAGGTTTGTAAAATAACAAACGGAGTTTGACGCAAACCTAAAAATCTTATTCTTTAGAGCCTAAAGATACAAAAATCACAAAAACTTCCAGAAGAATATTCTTTCTTTCCGAAATATCGAACCTGGTACACGGATTAAATAATTTTGCTAATTTGATGCAAAACGCTATAGAAATTCCTGTTTATTACAATAAATCATAAAAAAAATCCTCTTTTAATCCATAAAAAAGTTCTTTTTTATTTAATTCTTAACTAATTCGAAGTATTTCGTAATTTCCTACTGTAATATTAGAAAATAACGAACGGAGTTTGACGCGAACCCTACAATCGTGTTTCTTAGAGTACAAAGATACAAAATCCACAAAAACTCCCAGAAGAATATTCGATTTTTCAAAGATATTGAACCTAGTGCACAAATTTGAAAAAAGTTACTAATTCGACGCAAAACACTATAGAGATTCCTATTTATTACAATAAACCATAAAAATTCTCCTTCTTTAACTATGACGAAGTATTTCATTAATTTTCATTGTTATTTAGAGGTTAAGTTCGAAAAATAGCAAACGGAGTTTGACGCGAACCCTATAATCGTGTTCCTTGGACTCTAAAGATACAAAATCCACAAAAACTTCCAGGAGAATAAAGGATTTTTCAGAGATATTGAACCTAGTGCATTTTTTTAAAAAAAGTTGTTAAATCGACGCATAACCTTATAGAGAATCCTAATTTTTGCAATAAATCAAAATAATTCCTTTTTTGTTCCATTAACGAAGTATTTCATAACTTTTCATCGTTATTTAGGTTAGGTTAGGTTAGGTTAGGTTAGGTTAGGTTAGGTTAGGTTAGGTTAGGTTAGGTTAAACCTTAAAAATTCCCCTTCTTTAATTATTACGAAGTATTTAGTAACTTTTCATCATTATTTGGAGGTTAGGTTCGAAAAATAACAAACGGAGTTTGACGCGAATCCCAAAATCTTATTCCTCATATTCTAGAGATACAAAAATCACAAAAACTTCCAGAAGAATATTCTTTGTTTCCCAAATATTAAACCTAGTGTACGCTACCAAAAAATTACGATTTTTTTTATGTAGAACTTTGTATTTTTCTCTTTTTCAATCCAATTAAATGGAATTAATTTTTTTTTATTAACTTTTTTTTTCTTCCACAGGAATAAATCAAAAAGTTCGCTACGCAATTCAAAACGACACAAACAACAGTAAAGATCTATTTCACATTGATCCCGACGAGGGAATTGTATTTTTAAAACGAAGTCTCGATCATGAAACTCACGACTCACATCATTTCACTGTGATTGCAATTGATCGTGGTGTTCCTTCACTATCAAGTACATCACACGTTTGGGTAACAGTTATCGATATGAATGACAATCCACCAAAATTTGAGCAACCATCTTATTCATGTTTTTTATCCGAACACGCTGAACGTGGTCAATTTGTCATTGTTGTAACAGCAAGTGATCCCGATTTTATTGATGATAAATTAATTTACACAATTGTCGGTGGCAATGATCAACAAACCTATAATATTGATCCATATTCAGGTATAATAACATTGATAAATATGCAAAATTTTGGCGATAATAAATTACAACTTTTAAATGTTTCTGTAACGGATGGTGTTTATACAAGTTTTGCTAGGGTTAAAATTGAAATTTTACCTGCTAATCGTTATAATCCCAAATTTCCAAATCCAATTGTTGAGGTGACAGTTTTGGAGAATCAATTACCGGGAAGACTTGTTACACAAGTGATAGCAAGTGATGAGGATTTTGGTGAATATGGTGAAATTTCTTATTCAATACCATCGGAAATGATGAGAGATATTTTTGATATTAATAAACAAACTGGTGAAATTGTAACGAGAAAAAAATTAGATCGTGAATATCGAAAATTATATGAGATTAATATTATGGCAATGGACGGTGGTGGAAGATCTGGTTTTGTAATGGTGAGAGTAAAAGTCGGTGATGAAAATGATAATTCACCTGTATTTCTACTAGGCGAATATAAGGCAACAATTGCCGGGAATTTGAGTTTAAATACAATTTTCCTGAAGGTGAAAGCAATTGACGCTGATGAAGGTGACGCAGCAAGGATTGAATATTCAATATACGAACCACAAGATTCAAAAGCAAAGGGATTATTTGGCATTAATTCAGAATTGGGAGCATTATTTTTAATTAAAAATGCCACCGTTTGGGAGAATCAACTTTTTCAAATTTTCATACGCGCTGAAGATAGAGGACTAAAAACCTATCATGCCGATGTGCCGTTAAATATTTACATCACTGGTCCTGAGGATGTGCCACCACTTTTTGAGAGAATGAATGAGAAATTTTTCTATTCGGAGGCATCGATTGTTGGAACAGTGATAACAAAATTAAAAACCGTTACAAATAGTAGTGTTCGTTATAGAATTGTTCCTGGATTGGAGGAATCGAATTTATTTGATATCGATCAAAATGGACAAATTACATTGATAAAAGCATTGGATCGTGAAATTAGAGATCATCATTTAATTGGAATTTTAGCTGAGACTGATTCAAGTCCACCGTTGACTGCATTGGCGGAAATTTCACTTCAAGTTTTAGATGAAAATGATCATGCACCGAAATTTGAGAGTAATCCATATGTTTTGAATTTGGCGGAAAATATTGAGGAGGGTACAACGATATTGAAAATTGTTGCACATGATAAGGATCTTGGTAGTAATGGAGAAGTGAGATATTCATTTGGTACTGATATTGGTGAATTGGCGAATATTTTTACCATTGATGCATACACTGGATGGATTTCGACATTGGTTCAATTGGATAAGGAGAAACAGGCGGAATATAAATTTCAAGTATGTGGGAAAATTTTTAAGCGCGTGATTTAAAAATCTCTTTAAATTTTTATTTTAAAAAATTTTATTTATTTTTTAGCTATGAATTTTTATTTTTCGAATTAATATTTTGAGAAAATTTCATTATTAAACAAATTTTTTACTTAACAGAATTCTTATATATACGAATTTTTAAAATGCCGAATTTTTATTTGTCCGAAATCGCAAATGACCGAACAAACAATAGATTTTGGCGCGATTTTAAAAATTCTCCAATCAAAAGTTGTCAAGAAAATTGTGATTGGAGAATTTTTAAAATCGCGCCGAAATCTATTGTTTGTTCGGTCATTTGCGATTTTGGACAAATAAAAATTCGGCGTTTTAAGAATTCGGTGCCTAAAAATTCTGTTAATTAAAAATTCTTAAAAAAAAAAAAAAAAAACTCTAACAAATGTTATTTGTCTAAAAAATAATTATATCAAATAAAATTGTTGAAAATAAAAATTGAAAATGAAAACTAATGATTTTTTTTATTTTTAAAGAAGTAATATACGAAAAAAAATTATTTTTTAAAAATTAATTTTTTGATGAATTCTACAAGTGGAGGGCAAAAAAAAACCAATTGTATTATTTAAAATAAAATTAATATTTTTTTTCGGAAATAATTTAATTTAAAAATTCAAAAATTGTTATTTTTTAAACTCAGAAATATTCAAAAATTATTTATTTCGAAAATAAATTTTATACTATATTAAACACTAAATAAATATAAAAAAAATACAATTAAAATATTTATGAAATAAATTCTAAATATTTCATAAATAAATCAATAATTTTAAAAATCAAGAAAACATATTTCGTTATTCAGAAATATTTAAAAATTATTATTTTTTAATAAAAAATTTTGTTGTAGTTCATCACAAAAAAAAAAAAATAATAATAATTAAAACATTTAGAAAAAAATTTAAAAAAATTCAAAGTAAATTAATTTTAAAATACAAAAAAAAAACATTTTTTTATCTGAAAATATTTAAAAATAAAATTGTTTGCTAAATTGTTCTAGCCTAGTTCAAAAAAAGAACTATTAAAACATTTTACGAAAAATTAGAATTTTTTAATTCTATTTTAAATTTTCATTTTAAGGCAGACTAGGGCAATTTAGCACAATTTTTTTTTTTTTTTTTGAACAATAATAATTTTTGAATATTTTCGGATAAAAAATTATTTTTTTGAATTTAAAAATTAATTTTTTGAAAAATTTTTAATTTATATTAAATGTTTTCTTTCTTTTTTGTGATCGACTGGCAAAATTCAGCACAAAATTTGTATTTGGAAAATAGTAATTTGTGAATATTTTTGAAATAAAAAATCGTTTTTTGATTTAAAATTTTGAATTATTTTGAATTTTTTTTTTTCTTCAAGTCTTCATCACAATTATTTATTTTTTATTACATAGGAAAGGCATTTTTGAGCTTAAAAAATATATATATATTTCTTTTAAATTTTGGTCCTAATTATTATTTAAAAAAAAAAAAAAAAATTCGTATCAGCACAAAATTAATATACAAATCGGCACGAAAATTGTTTTTGTAAAATAATTTAATTTTTCAATATTTTTGTATTAAAAAATCGTTTTTTGAATTTAAAAATTCGAATTATTTTGAATAATTTATTATTAAAGTAAAATACTGAGAATTTTTTTTTCTTCTGGTCTTGCTTCTGATATTTTTAAGATTAAAAATGTTTTTTTTGTCCTAATTAATTTTTTTTCCTAATTTTTTCAAAAAAAAAAAAAAAAAAAACAATTTTCTGTTTAAATTAGTAGAAAAATTATTTTTTTGAAAAAATAAAAAAGCATTTCTAACTACTTGAATTTAAGATTTGTGAGTGAATGTGGAAAAAACGAGATTTAAAAAAAAATAGAAGATAAATTTAAATAATTAATTTCTTCTTCAGGTTGTTGCAACTGATAATGGAAATCCAAAACATTTTGCACGAACTTCAGTGCATATTAAATTGAAGGATTACAATGACAATGCACCAGTATTTGTCGACGATCCTTATGAAGCTTCAGTTAAGGAAAATGCTCTTCCAGGAACAGTTCTTGTTAAATTGATGACAGCCGATAAAGACGTTGATATGAATACTTCAGTTGATTTCTACATTACGGCTGGAGATTCTCGATCACAGTTTCAGGTTTGTAAAGAAATTTCCAAAAATTAATATTTACTATTATTTTTAATTTTGAAAATAAATTTTCAAAACGCATCAATAAGCAGTAAAATTAATTTTTTAAAATTATTATTTAATTATTAATTATTATTTTTACAGAATAGTAATTTAAAAGAATCTTCATTCTTTCATTCAAAAAAATTGGAAATTTTAATTGAAAAAAATTTAGAATTTTCATTTTATAAAATTTCCAATTTTTTTTTCCATTTATCAATGTTGCAGAATTTCAATTTAGACAAAAATTAATTTAATTTTAAATTAAAGAAGTAAGACAAATTTAATTTGATGGAATTTCAATTTGTGCGAAGCGTACAAAAAAATGAGATTTCTAGTTATTGTAAAAAGTTGGAAAATTATAAATTATAAGAATTTTTTTCTTTTTTCCTCTGTAGGTTCGTTCAACCGGTGAAGTATTTGTGGCAAAATCCCTGGACAGAGAAACAACGGACAGATATGAATTGTCAATTGTTGGAACAGATGGGAAATTTGTGTTTGAAACAAAAGTGACTGTTGAAATTTTGGATGTTAATGATAATCCACCATATTGTCTTCACTATAGATATAGAGAAATTTTATCCGAGGGTTCACATCCAGGCACTTATGTTCTAACTGTTTTGGCAACTGATTATGACGATGAGGAAAATGCAAAATTACGTTTCTATCTCACTGGTGATAATAAAGAGAAATTTTCATTGGATAAAGACACTGGTGTTTTGAAAACTGTTGGACAATTGGATAGGGAAACACAGGCGAAATATTCACTCACTGCACATGTACAGGTGAGTTTTGTTTGTAATAATTTTGGGATTAAAGAATTTTTATTTTTACTTGTGTTTAAAAAAAAAAAATATTCAAATAACTTTAATTTTTTCAAATTTTTAAGTCAATCTATTGATAAACATCTAAATAGGAGTCGATTATGTAATTTTAAATTCACTTACAATTTCAATTTGTTTAATTTCCAATTGTAAATTTAATTTCAAAATCATTTTTATTTTTTATTTCTCTACTTTTCAATTTTGAATTTTATTTCAGTTAAAATTTCACTTTTAATTGTTGCTTTCGTGGTTTTTCTGGGAAAAATAAATAAATTTTAATTTTAAATTTACTTTCAATTCCAATTACAATTTCTATAATTTTTAATTCACATCCATTTAAAATTTCACTTTCAATTGTTACTCTAATGGTTTTCTTGGGAAAAATAAAGAAATTCTAATTCTACTTTCAATTTCTCTAATTTTCAATTTTAAGTTTACATTCAATTGCTTCTCTAATAATAATTTCAACTTCAAAATCACTTTTAATTCCAATAACAATTCCTATAATTTTCAATTTTAAATTCTCATTCAATTTCATTTTTAAATATAATTTCACAAATTTTCAATTTTAAGTACATTTTCAACTTCAATTAAACTTCAAATTTCAATCACTTTTAATTTGTAGTTAATTTTAAAATTTAATTTCTCTATTTTTATTTCCAATAATTATGAAAAATTAGTGAAATCGAAAGAGAAAGTGAAATTATAAGTCAAATTAAAATTGAACATCAAAGAAACTGAAATTGAAAGTGAATTTGAAATTGAATTTACAATTTCAAATTATAAAAATTAAAATTAAAAGTTAAATAAAAATTAAAATTTATAGAAATTAAAATGGAAACAAATATTCAAAGTTAATTGAAAATTAAAAATTGATGAAATTGAAATCAAATTTGAAACTTTAAGTGAATTTTAAATTATAAATTAAACAAATTAAAATTGAAACAAAAATTGAAAGTTAATTTAAAATTAAAATTTGATGAAATTGAAATTAAGTTTGAAATTTTAAGTGAATTTTAAATTTTAAATTAAAGAAATTAAAATTGAAACAAAAATTGAAAGTTAATTGAAAATTAAAAATTGATGAAATTGAAATTAAATTTGAAATTTTTGAGTGAATTTTAAATTAAAGAAATTAAAATTGAAAGTGGATGTGAATTTGAAAGTAAAATGGAAGCTGAATTTAAAATTTAAAATTGTAGTAATTGAAAGTTAACTTAAAAATTTAAATTTAATTTTAAATTGAAAATTAGAGAAATTTAATTTAAAATTAAAAATTACTTTTTTAATTGAAAATTTGCTTAAATTTAAATTAAATGTGAAATTGTAAGTGAAATTAAAATAAATATTTAAAGTGAATTTGAAAGTAAATTTTAAATTTTAAATTGAAGAAATTAAAAATGAAATAAAATTAAAAATTATGGAAATTGAAAGTGGAAGTGAATTTGAAAGTAAAATTGATTGTGAATTAAAAAATTAAAATTGGAGAAATTAAAATTAAAAATTATTGAAATTGAAAGTAAAATTAGAATTGAAATTAGTAAATTTAATATTGAATTTGAAATTGAAAATTAGTGAAATTGATATTCAAGTTAAATTTAAAAATTGATGAAATTGAAATACAAAGTGTAATTGAATTTCAAATTCAAAGTGAACTTAAAATTAAAAATTAGTGAAACTAAAAATGAACTTTGAATTGAAATTTAGTAAATTTGATATTGAATTTGAAATTACATAATTGACCACCAAAAAAATACAAAACCAAAGGAGTTTTTTTTTCCTACTTTATGTAATCTTCACTTGAATTTTTCTTTTTAAAAATAAATAAAATTGTATTTTTTTTTTTCGTTACAGGATCGTGACAAACCGACCTGGGAATGTTCGTCACAATTGGAAATTCTTGTTTCCGATTTAAATGACAATGCACCAAAATTCATGATGCAATCCTACAGTACAACATTACCCGAGGATGTTGAAGTTGGTACACTAGTGACAAAAGTTCACGCCACTGACGATGACATTGGAATTAATCGTAAGATTCGCTATGAATTCATTGACTCGGCTAATAATCATTTTCGAATTGCCACCGACAGTGGAATTATAACACTTGCAAAACCATTGGATCGTGAGACAAAGGCAATGTACAATGTTACTATTCAAGCAATGGATCAAGGAACACCACAATTAATAAGCGTCGCTTCGCTTGTTGTTAATGTTCAGGATATTAATGACAATCCACCGGAATTCACATCGAAATTTTATTTTGCACGCGTACCAGAAATTGATGCAATTGGCACTGAAGTGTCGCGCGTACTTGCCACATCAAAAGATACTGGTGTCAATGCTGATGTTTATTATTCAATTATTGGTGGGAATGAGCATAAAAAATTTCAAATTAATGCACAAACAGGAGTTATTGCAATTGCTGAACAATTGGATTATGAGAGGGCGAGGGATTATTTTTTGACAATTCAAGCAGTTGACGGAGGGATTCCACCGTTGAGTAATCATGCCACGGTGAATATTACCGTACTTGATAGTAATGATAATCCGCCAATTTTTAGTGAAGTTTCGTATAGAGCAGCGGTGAGAGAGAATTCGGCTGTTGGCGAAAAAGTGACGCAGGTAAATTTTTTTTTTCTTTTAAATTCATTAACAGAATTAATTATTAATTTAGAAATAAAATTAATTTCTTTTAAATTTATTAAATTATATAATATCATAAAATTTTTATTTCTATATTTTTAATATTTATTTATTTATTTATTTATTTATATTTATTTACTTTTTTACTTTTATTATTATACTTTACTTTTTTATTTATTTTTATATTTAAATTGAAAATCTAAAAAAACCAAATTTTTATAGTTTTCATCGTCAATTTTTTTTATATTTTTTTATTTATTTATTTATTTATTCTTATATTTATATTTATTATATATTCTTATATTTATTATTTCATCGAAAAAAAATCGAAAATTTCATTCTGACCAATTAGAACAATTGAAAAAATTTAATTTTTTCATAAATAAAATTTTGTAAATAAATTTTGAAAAAAAAATTATAAAACAGATAAAAATTATTTTTCTTCAATTTTCAATAATAAAATATGATTCTAATTTCAAAAAAAAAGGTAACAAAAAATAAACAAAATGTAAATTTTGATTAATTGAAATTTTACTGGTAATTCTTTTAAAATTCAACTTCTTCCAGAATTATTAATATTTTTTATCGACAGTTTTTTTTCATTTTCTCAAAAAGTATTTCTAAAATTGTCAAAAATTTATATATTTTTTTAAATTTTTATAATGTAAAACATTTTTTGATTTTAAATTAAAAAAAAAAAGAAAAAATTTGTTGCCTAATAACAAAAAACAAAAAAATTTTAATAGTCCTTTCTTAAAAATCGATCAATAAAAATAATTAAATTTGAAAATAATCAAATTTAAAAAAAAATTTTGGAATTATTTAGGAAATATTTAGGATATAATTTGAAAATAAATTGATAAATTAAAAAAGAAACATCCATTATGTTTCAAAATTTGAAAAAATAATAAAAATTTTTTGATGTTTAATTTATAATTATTAATATTGAAAATAAAATAGAAAAAAATACGAAGCTAAAGTCCACAATGCAAAAAAAATTACTTTTTAAAATGGAAAATAATAAAATTTGTTGTCAAAAATTTTTTTTAAATAATTTTTTAATTAATAAACATTGCAAGAAATTCATAGAATTAGAATTTTCCATTAAACAAATAAATGCAATAGATAAATTTGCTAACGAATTTTTTCATTATTAAAATATTATTTAATATTTATTTATTAATTATTATTAAAATTAATTATAAAATTAAATATTAATTATTACAATAAATATTTAGTTTGTTTTCTAATTTAAAAAAAAAATTAATTATTATTAAAATTAATTATAAAATTAAATATTAATTAATACAATAATTATTTAATTTGTTTTCTAATTGGAAAAAAAAATTTAGATGTTTTCAATAAATTATTGAAATGTATTTAAAAAAAAGAGAGTGAAAATTAATTTTAAAAAAATAATTTTTAATTCCAGGTTTATGCAAATGATTTGGATAGCGAAGAAAATGGTATAGTTTCATATTTCATAGAAAGGGGCGATAAATTAAAACAATTTACTATTGATGAAAAAACTGGAGTAATATCAGTGGCAGCTCCTCTTGATCGTGAAACGGTAAGTTTCGAAAACCAATATATGAGGCATTTTACGTGAGATTTACATTCAAAAAAAAATTTTTTTACTCAAATATATATTTTTTTAAATTCTTTATGAAAAATAAGAAAATACGTATTTTTTTATTTCTTCATTTGATAAAAATTATGGAAGTTATGATTTTTTTTAAATGTAACATAAGTTAGAAGCCGAATTTTGAGAAAAGTCACTTTTTTAGACTTAATTTTAATTTGTTTAATTGCTTCCTTTTTAGTTAGTTTTTTTTTACTAAATATTTAAAAAATTGAAGAAAATTCAAACAAATTTTATGTATAATATTATTTTTTATCTGTTATTTGGAGAGAGAGAAAGACGCACTTTAAAAGTTTTCGGCTTCTAACGGCGTTAAATTAAAAAAAAAATCATAATAATAACTTTCACAATATTTATTTAATAAAGAAATAAAAAAATACGTAATTTTTTTATTTTTCATAACAATTTCGAAAAAAAAATATTCCAGTTAAGAAACAAAAATATTTTTATTGAAAATCTCACGTAGTAGGAGTAAATTTTTTAAAATTAAATTTAATCGATTATACTAACCATATCAAAAACATTAATGAAAAATACGTTACAATTAAAAAAGTTAGGTTAAATGTTAGTAACACTTTGACAAAAAATTCGGTTAAGTTAATTCTTAATTTTGAAAAAGTTGTTATATATGTAGTTGAAAAAATTATTCATTCAAAAAAGTTAGGTTAAGTTGATTTTTAAAAAGTTAAAAAAAATTTCGAAAAAGTTGTTATGCGGAAAAATTTGTTAAAATTAAAAAAGATAGGTTAAGTTTATTTTGAAAAAGTTGTATTATAGTTGGAAAAATCCGTTAAAATTGAAAAAGAAGTGAGGTTAAGTTGAGTTTAAAAAAGTTTTTGTTGGTTAGAAAATAGATAACGCATAATAGGAACCTTAACCGGAATCGTAACCGCAAGCGCAACCGGAATAATGAGTTAGAGAAGGACAAACAATATGTCTATTCTTTTCTAACTCATTCTTCTGGTTGCGTTTCAGATTCCAATTTCGGTTACGTTTCTATTCTGCTCAGGTCTTAAGATAAGTTTTATCGGTCAGCAGGTAAAGTAGGTAAAGTAGTTTTGATGATAAAGTAGATTTTATAGTTATCGATTTTCTGATTGATTAATTAATTAATTTTGATAAATTTATTCATATGTGGTTAGTATTTTTAACTCTAAAATGTAATTATACATTTTGACAATTATTTGATTACAGATATCAAATTACATTCTTGAGGTGCATGCCCGTGATTCAGGTCTACCAACATTAACAAGTTTTGTAATGGTAAATATCGAAATACTCGATGCAAATGATAATCCACCACAATTTTCACAAGCAAATTATACAACAATTATTCAAGAAAACAAACCAATTGGACATGTTGTTCTTCAATTTATGGTAACCGATCAGGATATATCGCCAAATTCTGATCCCTATACTTTTGATTTTCGCTCTGGCAATGAGGGTAATTCATTTCGTCTTGAGCAAGATGGCTCATTGCGTACAGCGACAAAATTCAATAATCGCATTAAGGACAAATATATTCTTCATATACGCGTTTTTGATAATGGAAGTCCACCACTTTATTCTGATGCCTATGTGGTTGTGAAAATAATTGAAGAATCACAATATCCACCAATTGTCACGCCACTTGAAATTGTTATTAATTCTTATTTGGATGAATATCCAGGTGGTGTTATCGGTAGAGTTCATGCCTCGGATAAAGATCAATATGATACACTTTTGTATAGTTTAGCGCCATCGTCACCTAATCCAAATATAGATTTATTTCAAATTGATAAATTGGACGGTACACTTGTTGCATTACCACGTTTAGATGTGGGAGAATACAGATTAAATGTCACAGTAACGGATAGTAAATTCCTTTCGTATACAATTGTAAAGGTGAGCGTTGAATTGATAAATGAAAAAATGTTGATAAATTCGGTGATAATACGCTTTCGTGAAGTGAGTCCAGAGGATTTTGTTTTGAGTCATCGTAAAGGATTTTTGAGAACTGTTCGCAATGCATTGAATTGTCGTTTAAAGGATGTGGTAATAATTAGTGTACAATCGTCAACTGATGAGGCGAATTTAATAAAATCCCGAGCTTTACGTAATTCGACGAGATTTAAACGACAGATACATAATGATCTTGATCTTCTATTTGCGGTACGTAAGACAAATGGATTTTACAGTTCGGAAGTGGTGAGAGAGGCATTGAATCAACATGTTGAGGAATTGGAGGAATCGACAAAATTGGTTGTGGAGGAAATTGTACGTTTTAAATGTACGAAGGGTTACTGTTTATATGGCGATTGTGAGGATAGTATTGTATTGGATCCAATGCAAATTGCAGCGATATCAACGGATGTGACAAGTTTTGTATCACCAAAGCACAGGCATAAAATGGATTGCAATTGTAAGGAGGGCTATGCGGGAAGTCATTGTGAAGTTGTTGTTAATGAATGTGCAAGGGATCCTTGTCCAATTTTTAAGATTTGCATACCTGATTCATCAATACAGGGGTATTCGTGTCAGTGTCCGGAGGGATTTGCGGGGCAGAGTTGTGAAATTAATATCTCAAAATGTCACGATGATTCGTGTTATATTGCGAGAAATCCGATTTCATTTAGTGGAAAGAGTTACGCTAGATATAAAATTGATAAGACTATTGTTAGGGAAACGATTGAGGATCGTTTGCAATTGTCGTTGAGAATAAGAACAGTGCAGATGACGGGAAGTTTGATGTACGCAGCCGGTAAGGTGGATTATAATATTTTGGAAATTGCCAACGGAGTGGTGCAATATCGTTTTGATTTGGGTAGCGGTGAGGGATTGGTGAGAGTTAGTAGTACTTACGTTAGCGATGGACAATGGCATGAGATACAATTGGAGAGGGAGAGAAATAGCGCTAAAGTTGTGGTGGATGGAAAATATTTTGCTCACGGTGCAGCACCGGGAAATAACGAGATTTTGAATTTACAATCTGATGATTTGTATCTTGGCGCCGAAGTTAGGCAGCATCCATCAATTTTGGGTTTTGAGGATGTACAAAGGGGATTTATTGGCTGTATGGATGATATGAGAATTGCAAAAATATCAATACCACTTCACATGAGTGGTGCCAGTAGTGTTGCGGTACTGAAAAGATTTGCCAATGTGGAATTTAGTTGTGACGCCGGAATAATACTAACTCCACCTGGAATTTGCGGATCGCAGCCTTGTCAAAATGGAGGCACTTGTAAGGAAACTGGAAACGAGAATTACGAATGCGAATGTCATGGAAGATTTACTGGAATTGCTTGCGAAATTGATACCGATCCTTGTGCATCATCACCATGTTTGTATGGAGGAAGATGCCGTTTGGTACCAGAAGGTGGAGATTTCATTTGCGAATGCGTTGGACCCAGTTTAAGTGGTAAACGCTGTGAATTTGGAAGATATTGCAGTCCAAATCCCTGTATTCATGGCGGTGTTTGCGAGGAGGGAAACAATGGACCAATTTGTAAATGCCAGGGTTTTAGAGGCGAACGTTGTGAAAATGATATTAATGAATGTGAAAGTAATCCTTGTTCAAATGGCGGGACTTGTATCAATGAATTGGGAAGTTATCGTTGTATATGTCCTGCCGATATGACGGGAAATAATTGTGGAAATCCAGCGTTTACATCGATAATTTCAAAGAGTCTTCATATATCTGGGGAGCATTTGATGTGGATTGGAATAGCATTGGGAGCGAATATTATTTTAATTATTATATTTGTCACTTGCCGAAAGGTAAGAAGCAAGAGGAATCGTGCGAGGGCAAATCATATCAATAATGAAACGAGGAAACAAATTGTACTCAATTCAGCGAGGAGCAATGAACACGAATTTAAGCGGAGCTCTAAATTGAGTAATTTGGAAGTGATACAGGTAATTATTTTTATAATAGTGAGACGCATGTCTTCTATCTAGCAGTTTTTTTGTTAATTTCGCTGCTGATACAAAAAATGGAGAGTGTGAGTGTGTTTTTATTTTTTTTTTTGCAGAGAGAACCTCCCCAATGTCCCCCTAGACCCGCTTCCTATACTCCTAGCTCGAATAATGAGCCGGTCGCGTATAGTAATACAGCGGCAGTGGCTTTAAATAATTTGGATACGCTACGAAGTTATGGAAGCGCTGGCGATGAATTGGAAATAATTCCACCTGATTATCTACGTAATTTGAATCGTCGTACTCCTGTACCTCCTCCATCGTTAGGTCATTCAATTCCAGTGGGTGGAAATTCTGCCGGTAGTGACAATGATAGTCTACATAAATCCTCATGGCAGGAACAAATGCAACTAGCTTCATTCATCTCCGATGCTGCTAAAATTAAGAATGGTAAGTTCGACCATATTCCCTTTTCCCCGAAAAAAAAAATTCCAAATCTTATAAAAAAAAAAAAATATCTACACTCAAAGCGTAGCTTCTTACTTTTTTATTTTCGCTTGCGGCATGTAGCTCATCTTCTATTTTATATGAAAAAAAAATATCAATTAAAAAATGATTTCATGGAAAAATTAATTCCTTTCATTTGGATTTAATTATTTATATTTTTGAAAATGAAACATTTTTTGAAATTGATGTATGTTTTTTGAAATGGCAATACTAATTAACAAGAGCGTGTCGTGTATGTACTAACAGACCTGAGACGAGCGAGCCCAGTGGTATCAGAGCTGACCACTGGAGGACTTCTACTAAATTCTACCCGGCAGATACCACACGGAGGTGGTACATCTGTAACATCTCTCTCGGTTATCGAGGATGATCCTCGCATTGTTGGCGGTAAGTTAATATCGGTGGCGTCAGAAAAAAAAATTGTATTCTAACCTCAAAATCTTCTTTATTCTGAAAAACTAGAGTATGTTTTTTTTCTTTTTTTGAAAATAAAGTAACATTTTTGTTTAAATTCACTTCTAAAATTTACAAATTAAACATTTTTATCAAATTTTATCAAAGGGGGTAAAAAATATAGATATTTGAATTTTCCAAGTGGGAGATGAAAAATATATTTATTACGCCATTTTTGCTTTATTTTCTCAATAAGCTTATTTTGCCTGTTTTATAACTATTGAGAAGCTTGAGACTGAGAGCTTTAAATTGCTTTTGCGATTTAAAAATATAATTTTATTTTTTATTACAGTTTAGTAATTTTTTTTTATATATTTTTAGGCTATCACTGGGACTGTTCAGACTGGGTCAGACCAAATCAGAACCCATTACCAAATATCACAGAAGTTCCTGGAAGTGAAGTTCCAGACTCATCCAGTTTCCACAGTAACGAAAGCAACGAGTCAAACACACATCAATTGCCGTCAAGTGAGTTTTTGAAAATTATTTTTCATTTTAACGTTTGGTAAAGTCGAAATAAAAAATTATCAAAAAAAAAATATATATTTTCAGTGCACGGTCCAATAGACACAACGCGCGATATTGAAACATTAAACGAGGATCAAGAATCTGAATACGTTGGCGATTCAGAATGTGGTACGGATTTTTCCGAGCATTTTTGTCCTGAATCACAACGTTTAAATCCCCTTGATAGTGGCGGTGAAGGTGAATATAAATACAAAGATTCGGAGAGTTATTTACGACATCCAAATTCATATTTGCCACATTACAATATACATACGGACACGGAAAATGAGGCACATCATCCACTCAACGGACGATTGGATGGCGGTTGCCTTGAGTCAGATGACGAGGACGAAGACGACGTAGTGCCTTATGGTTTTCCCAGCACGCGACGCAATCGATGTCACAATAATAAAGGTGACGATGTCGACGATATTGGCTCAGTCATCACAACACTCGAGGAGAGAAATTCACTTCTTGGCGGTGCAACAAGCAATAGTGATCTCTCAACAAATCTCTGTGAGATTGATGACTCCGAGTATGAAATTCCTGAGCACAAGAATAATAAAAATGGCCGAGCCTGGCTCACTGGTAGCGTTACACAAACATCTGTGTGACGTTTTATTAATCATCGTTGTGCTCTCGAGCAAAGACTGTTTTAATATATAAATATATATATATATATATATATATATATATATATATATATATATATTGATGAAAAAAAAAATTATAAATATATATATATATATATGCAATTTTGTACATATAGTTAATAATATTATAATTAATTATTATAAATTTATCTTTTAAGGCAAAATCTCGTGTACAGGCAGCTAGCTAGAGTTACGATGCGATTTTCAATTATGGACATTTGTTCAGGATTCAATAATTTTTATTATTAAATATTCCATTTGTGCCATCGTACAGTGATTGGAAAATTGCAATTTAATGTTGGGGAAAAAAAATTTTTGCTCTAAAGAATCGAAAAAATTGTTAATAATGTATGGAATTATTTTTTTTTTATCAATTTTTTTATGTGAGACTAATTCAAAAATATTTTTCCCGAAATCTTGATGAAAAATGAGAAAATATGTATTTTTTTATTTCTTTATTTGATAGAAATTGTGGAAGTTATGATTTTTTTAAATTTCACGTAAGACAAAGGCCGAATCACTTTTTAGGGTTAATTTTAATTTTTTTACATGCTTCCGTTGTAATTATTTTTTTTTTCACCACATAACCCAAAAACAAATAGAAGAAAATTGGAACTTATTTTACACAGAATATTATTTTTTATTTGTTACTTAGAGAGAGAAAAATGCACTTCAAAAATATTCGGCTTCTAACGACGTTAAATATAAAAAAAAATCACAACTTTCATAATTTTTATCAAATAAAAAATTTTTAAAATACGTATTTTCTTATTTTTCATAAAGATTTGGAGAAAAAATATTCGAGTAAAAAAAAAACAATTTAAAAAACTGTTTCATTGCGCAAATGTAAATAAATTAATTTTAAAGACTTTTAAACCATTAAAATTTGCATTTTAATAAAAATGAAAATTTTCTAACAGATAAAAATTAATAATAATTGAATTTTTCAAAATTTACAATTTACATTTTTTAGAAATAATTAATTTTCAAGAAAATAAATAAAAATTTTTTAATTTTTTATAAAATTTAATTGATAAATTTTTTTTTAATTTCAAATTGAATAATTTAGAAAATTTATAATTAGTATTTTTTTATATTAATTGGATTTTACGAAAAAAGTTTATTAAAATTATTAAAAATCATTGATTTGACAAAGAATTTTAGATAAAAATTTGCTGAATAATTAAATTTTGAAAGATTTATGTATAATTAAAATTTTTTAAATTAATTGAATTTTAAAATATTTGAAATTGGAATTTTTTATAAATTATTAATTTGCTGATTTTTTTTTTCACAAAATTCGGACAATAATTAAATTTTAGAGAAAATTCTAAATAAATTTTTTTGTTTCTTATTTTTTACTTTTATTTTTATATATTTTTTATATTTTCAAAAAATTAAAGTTTCTAAAAAATTTAAATTATAATTTTAAAGTTTAATTTTTATTGATTTATTTGATTTTGCCAAAGATTTTTAGACAATTTTTGAAAATTATTTTACAAAAATACAAAATAGACAAAAAAAAAATTCTATAATTGTCGGAAAAAATTGACTTTTTTTCTAACATTAAATTGAATTTTTTAATTTGTAAATCATTGTACATCAACAGTAAAAAAAAAAAAAATGACTGATTTTCCCTTATATTCTAACAAATTTTTATTTGTACTTTTTATTTTTGAATATTCCTCAAGAAATTTTGAATCCTGGACAAAATCTAATTATAATGAAAATTTAAAAAAAAATCAAGTACTTAATCGCTTCGTGATTTAGAAATAAACAGAAAAAAATTACGTTATTCTTAAAAAAAAAAGAAATTTCACACGAAGCGATGAGTAAATTATAGTCACTATGCGTGGACCATTTTTATTCGTCCAATTATTATTATTATTATTAATAATAATATTATTATTATTGTCTCCTGTAATTATTTCCTTTATACCAATTAATTATTTGTCAGTAATTAGCATTGACAATATTTTTTTTTTTTATTAATTTATTAAAATTAAGGATGAATTCGAAGAATCGCATCGATAGACCAATGACTATTATTTAGTGGTGTGTATAATAATAATAATAATAATAATTTTTTAATTGTAATAATCAATTCGAAAAATGCGAGTAAATAGGGTGCATTCAATATTTTTTTTGAGTGACACGCCAAACCGAATTTATTTTTCATCATATATAATAATAATAATAATAAAAAACGTCAACTGAACTACCTAAAAAAAAAGTTGTCGGAGGCGATATAAATGCACAAGTTCAATAGATAAAAAAAAATGAAGAAGAAGAAAGATGATAAAATATTTTTACTGTGATGATAATAATGTTTATATGACGATTGTTATAATACCACAATCTTTGTATTGTGAAAAATAGAGATCAACTGGGTTTTCTAAAAAAAAAAAATTAATAAATAATCACGGAGCAAAGTCTAAGTGCCATTGGGAAGATTCCAAAATTTGAAAAATTCAATTTTGAAATTAAATGAAGAAAAAATCTTAATTTTTTCGCAATGTGAAAAAAAATTGGAATCTTCTTGGTGTCTTCGTTAAAGTGGTGGAATATCATTTTTTTTTTTTTTTTTATTTCGATATACCGTCACTATTGTAGTATATTTGAAGCAACTTTCATTAAAATAATTTTTTTTCCATTTTTTAAGGGAGGGAAAAATTTATTTAAACTGAAATAGATTTTTTTTTAATTTAAAAAATTTTTTTTGTATTACATTTTACACTTTATTATAGGCAAAAAAATTATTTAATACAAAAAAAAATATTTAATGCAAAAAAAAAAATTTTACTTAAAGTTGCTACAAATTATAAAAAAAAAAATGTCTAACTCTAGAGAATATTTCTTAAAAATATGAACTTTTCTCAATACTTTTTATAATTCTCTTTTTTTTCATGCGCAAAAACTACTTTATAATAAGCTTTATTAAGACGACTTTTTCATATTCGATTTTAACGCTATTAAGTTATATAGTTCTTCCTTTATTTATTTATTATTATTAATCACTGGTGCTGCCATTTTCAATGTCTCCATAGAAAAAAAAAAACAAAAAATTAATTAACATTCCTGAAAAGTTTTTTTTAAAAAATCGATTTCAGTTTCGAAAAATTCTCAATTTTTCCGAAACAATTGAGAAGACTGAGAATTTCGAGATTACAACCTCGAAACTGCCAATTTTTTATATTAATATCTGTATGAAAATATTTTTACTGCCATATAAATTTTTTTTTTTATTATTTTCTTTTTACGATTTTTTATTTTCATTTTTTTTTACTTTTATTATTTTTATTTATTATTATTATCATTTTTTACTTTAAAAAAAAGTAGTTTTACTTTTTAAAAAATTCATTTTTTATTAATTTTATTTTTTTTACTTTTTTATTATTTTCATTTTTTTTTTCTTTCAATAAAATAAATTTGCTTCCATAAAAAATTTTTTGTAAAAAAAAAATTTCTATTTGTATTAGAAGGAGAATTTTTATATTTATATAAATATATATTTAAATAATCGCGCTCTATTTATTTATATAGAATCTTCTTTTGACTATTACGTTATTAATTAATTTCGTAAGTAGCAGCTTTTTTTCAAATGGGTCATAGGTGTACGCGCTTCCTTCCTTTCTGTATAACCGTTAATACTTTTTACTCTTATAGTCGTCAAAATATTTTTTTTAATAATAGAAAAGTTGACTGTTTTTTTTTAAACGCGTGTACGAATTTTCCTAAACAGGGTGAATCTTGCTTTATTTTTTTTTTTTTTTAGAAAAAAAAGAGAGAAAGTCCTTTACTGTGAAAAGGGCGATAATTGTTTTATTTTTTTTAATTGCATCTGCAGTGAAAATTTTCCCTCTTTTTTATAATTGTACTTAGCGAAATATGTATTTTCAAAAAAAATGCAATTTTTTCGAAACTTTGTGAATTGTAGAAAAAAAACAATTGTTTTAACCAAAAATTAGTAAAATATTTTTTTTTTTTGAGCTTAGAAAACTACTTTACCGACATTTTTTTCGAAAAATAATTTTTGGCAAATTTTAAAAGTTAAAAAACTAGTGGCACGTAGTTTTTAATTATCTTTTTACAATTTCCAAAGTTTCGAAGGAAAAAAATTTATTTTATTTATACAAAAAACGATGAGAAATAAATTATTAAATTTTTTTCGAGATATTTAAAAAGTGCCATAAATTTTGTTCTTCTCGGCTCATTATATTATCAACTGCAGTTGCATTTGCCTCGATGTTGCAAATTTTTTTCATTGCTTATTTATTGCAAGAGAGACTTGCAAAAAAAAAATATAGCAATGCGCTCGGGGACACAATTAATTATAGATAATTTATTCTCTTGTATATTTAGAAAATGTTAAGATAAAGAAAAAAAAACATTGTACATACTTAATGAATTTTTGTGAATGAAGAAAAAAAAATTGAGTCGAAATTACTCAAGGAATTTGTATTTTAATATTGCGTATAGGCTTTAATTTTTTTATATATATCTATAAAAAAAATATATATATATATTGTCTTTTCTTGCGTCCGATGATTGTTCTTATTAGTAGTCTATAAATATGTCAGTAAAAATGATGAAAATTGAATGAATCAATGAGGAATTGACGTGCAATTTTAAGTAAAGAAAAAAATTTTTTTTTTTCGTGACGTGTATGTCTTTGTGAATATTGTCGTTAATTGTATATTTATTATTATACTAATTTTTTTTTCACAAACTTGTTCAGGCCTACGGAATATTATAATCTCAATAGTTTTTTTTTTTAGAATTATTTCTATGACGCAATGTTCTTGTTCATTGCTTTGTAAAAAAAAAGAAAAAAAAAAAAGAAAACAATTTTTATTGAACAGAAAACGATCATTTGATATAAAAAAATTGAAATTGAAAATCAAAAAAAAAAAGAATTTTTGGACTTAGACACACCTCTGCTAAAATATAGAATACATATCGCGCAGTAAAATTCTGTCGGAGAGAGAAATGTAAATTGTAAGGCTATAAATAATTTGTACAAGAACACACACTTGTAATAAAGAAACAATACAAATCTTGCCTAAAAATTTTTCGTCTAAATTTATTTGCACCTAAATTTAAAGAACTAAATTTTACACCGTTTTTAATGAATTTTATTTTTTTTCCCTAGTGTTTTAAACTTTTTCCCCGACTTTTCCATAGTAAATAAAATTCCCCGACTTTTCCAGGTTTCCAGAAATCGTAGCAACTCTGCATAAACAAAATTTTTTAAATATTAAAAAATTTTTTTTTCCTGGCAAAAATTTGCAAAAATTTTTTTTTCAGTCATGTCTCAAATTTTTTTCAAAATTCGATAAATTGTAGTGATAGTGGTGCTAAATAAGTGTACAAATTTTGAATTTGAAAATTTTAATATTTTTCGAGATATTTACAATAACAAATTTGAGCAATATTTTTTTTTAAATTTACTTATAACTTTTTTCCCTACTAAAAATAGAGAGAAATGTAAATGTTTTTTACGCGGAAAATCTTAAACTTTTAGAAAAAAATTATTTAAAAAAAAAAATATTAATTTTTAAACAATTTGTTTAAAAAATAAAATTTGTTTATAACTTTTAAACATGTTCTCCCTCATATAGAAGCGCGAAAAAAATCATGAATATTATTTGAGATGGCATTATTTTTTGTTTTCGAGATATTAATTAATTAACTAACAAAAGTTAATACAAAAAAAAAAAAATGAAATATTTTACGAAAAAATAAAATTAGAGTAATTTTAAAAACACCATTAGAATGCTTATTAAAATCCGCATCGAACGAGCCCTATATGAACTATTTCTAATAAACGGGTGTTAAATTAATAATTAATAATAAAAATTATTTAAATAATTAATAACATTTGAAAAAATGAAAATAAATCGTCAATTCTTTTTTTATTTGGAAGATCATCTAATTCTGTGTTAAATAAAACCAGTGTAAATAACATTTTTAACAAATTTAAATTATTAACAGATGATGCCTTTGAAAAAAGTGGGGCATTCTATTTTAAAATTATACCCCTAATAAACAATTGACAATATAAGACAATTTTTAAAATAATTATTTCTCCTATTTAATTAAATCAAATTACTTTTGCAATGAGTAGTTTCGAAAGAGAAATTTCTAAACTTTATTATTGTAAAAATATTTAAAAAAAAAAAAATATTTAATTAGAGTAACTGCACCAATTACGGCGCGTTCATAAAAAATAACTATTATTACTATTATATTTAAAAGATAACAGTTACAAAATGATTTAAAAAAAATTATTTTAATCTTTTTCCCTCGCAATAATTAAAACATTTTTAAGATTTCCATTGGCTTCAATTACGGTGGGCAAAGTATCGTCAAAATACACGTAATTTTTGGTCACCGTAATTGATACAAACGCGCCGTAATAGAAAATTACGGTATTAGTTTTAATTTCTCATATTTGTTTAAATAATTGATTTTTAGAAAGTTAAAATTTTTTTTAATATCTAAATAACATGAGCTTTTAGTTTAATAAGTCTTAAATTTACTTTATACAATGAGAAATGTCGAATTTTCTATTTCAAAGGTGTTTTGACTCAAATCGCGCCGTAATTAGTGCATTTACCCTAGTATAAAAAATTTAGTTTAAATAATCAATTATGGTAAAGGACAAAGCATTTTATTTTTTTGTTTTCAAGTAAATATTGTAAAAAATTTTGCGAAATTTTAGTTTCGATATAGATGGTGCTGCCTTACTAGGACACAGTCTTAATCGCTGAAAGTAAAAAATGTTTTAAATAAAGAAATGATACATAAAATTTAAAAGAAAACAAATGTAAAGAATTTTAACTTTATTTTTTTTTTCACTTATTATAAAGGACACATTTACTCATCTACTTTAGTGGAACGAGTATAAATCAATTGAGCGTGATGTTGCACAATTTGTTTGATAAGTCCCTTCTTTTCCAATTCGATGAGCGCTCTCCTCGCAAGGGAGCCACGAATCTTTAAACGATCGCTAATGATCGATGGAGTGATCAATTTGTACAATGGTACTTCCTTGTACAATTTCTCATAAGTTCCGGCGTCAAACAATACATGATTGTTCAATTTATCGCGGGTTTTTCCTTTCGACCACTTCTGCAAAAATTACAAAATTTTCTTCTTTAAATCAATGCAAACATGGACAATTAAAAAAAATTCAAAATTACCTCCTTTAAATCATTGCAAAACAAGAAGAATTAATATATAGTTAAAACCAATTAACATGCAAAATTGATTAATATTTAGATAAATTGAAACTTAAGACAATTAAAATTCAAATAATTAGAAACATAAATCGATTAATTTTTAGATAGATTGAAATTTCGTTAATTTTAACTTTCAATCGATTCAATTTGCATTTAATAAAAAATTTAATTGATTGAAAGTTGGATAAATTGAAATTGAAATAAAATTTAATTGAATCGAAATTTGGATGAATTAAAATTTAATTTGGTTAATTAAAATTAAGATTTAATTTAAAATTTAAATCAATTACAATTTAAATTAATAAGAATATACTTCCAACTAATTAAAATTTACGTACATTTATTAAAATTTGTTCGTAGTAATTTTAAAAATAAATTCTATTTGGTTTTTATTTGAATTTCAGTCAGAAAAGAAATTTTTTTTTTCCCCTGACTCTGATGAAAATTTTTCAAGAGATTTTCAATTATAAAAAAAAAATTAAGACAATTATTTTTAGAAGCAAAAGTTTGAATTAAAAATTTCAAAAATTATTACTTTTAGTAGCAATTTTAGAAATTTGATATTTTTCCAGTAATTTTCATAAAATTTCCTGGCAACTGTTATGTAAATTGAATCATTTATAAAAAATGATGAAAATCAGTAAAATTGTGTTTTTCTAAATTAATATAAGCTCAAAGAATTTAAAAAAATTTCTTTTTATTAAATTATTTTTCAACATTTAACAGAATTTCTAATTGATAGAGTTTTTATTTGTCCGAAATTGCAAATGACAAAACAATCGATTTTGGCGCGATTTTTAAAATCAACCAATCACAATTTTATGGATAATTTTTGATTGGTTGATTTTAAAAATCGCGCCAAAATCGATTGTTGTTTCGGTCATTTGCAATTTCGGACAAATAAAAATTCTATCAATTAGAAATTCTGTTAAATCATTTTTCGGTTAACTAAAAATTCTGCAGAAAAATCGGTTTTATGAAAATTCAATCAAATAATAATTCGAACAAATGTAAATTTCATCTGAAAGAATAAAATGAAAATTCTATGCAATGAAATTCTACTCAATAAAAATTCTTTAAATTGACTTATTATGTTAAATGAAAATTCGAGCAAATAAAAATTCGAACAAATAAAAATTCTGTTAAGTGAATTTTCGATTATATCAAAATTCTGTAATATAGAAAATCGTTTTGATGAAAATTCTCGCAAAATTCTAATTCGAACAAATAAAAATTCGGCTCAAAAATAATTATGACAAATGAAATTATATAAAATGAAAATTTTAAATAATGATTTTTACAAAATCATTACTTAAATTAAATGATTACGAATTAAATTTAATTAAATTATAATTTAGATAAATTAAAATTGAGATAATTTGAAACTTGAATTAATTAAAATTCAATTGTAATTTGAAATTTGAAACAATTAAAATATGAATAATACAAACCTTCTTCTTGGCTTTGCCTCCGGATCCTCCTTCCTTCTTTTTTTGGGTCTTTTGGGGTTGTTTAGAAGACCCCTTCGAGTCCTTTTTAGGAGGCTGTAAATAAAATTTAGCAAACAAAATTTTTATCAACACTTCCCAAGTTAGAAAGAAAAATATTTTTTTACACTAAATTTTTGTTTCAGACTCATTAAATCAGTTTTTACCATCACAGTAATTATGGTAATAAAATTTTGCATCATTAATAAAAAAAAAAAAAAAACATAAATTATAAAAATCGCAAGTGAAATTTTCTTTAAGAAGTTTTTATTACATAACTAAAAAAAAGATGATTTTTCAGTAAAAAAAAAATAAAATAATTTTTTTCTTCATTTAAATTTAACACAGAAATCGCTAAAAAAAATGTATTACTATTTAATTTAAATAAATAAATTTTTGAAAACAATCACTAATTGAGAAATTTTCTTCCATTTATGCAAAACTATTTTTTTCGACGCAACTTTGAATTTGGATGCGGAATAAAAATTACTTTTTTTTTCTTTAAACAAAAATCAAAAAAACATAATTTAAAGCAAATATTTTATCGAAAGATAACTAAAGAAAGTCTAAATATTATCAAAAACACTTTAAAAAAATGTACACGACATTGAACAAACGCTAAAAAAAAAAAGAATTGCTAATTAGCATCAATTGCTATTATGAAAAAAAATTCCAACACTAAACTTTAAGAACACTCACTTTTTAAATGTTAATTTCTATTATGATACTTTTTTTTAACAAAAAATACCATTTTTATTGAATATTTAAGAAAATTACTGAAAAACTAAACAAAATTGACGTGTATTGATTTACCAAGCACGTTTCGAATTTTTAGGTTAAGCCAGCATGTTTCAACACGAAAAACTATTTGATAGTAAACAAAAAATTGACAAATTTTTTGCAAAAACAATGTAAAAATATTAATAATTCATATTAGAACAAAAATTTCACATGGATTTTTAATTTATTAACAAATAATACAGAAAAAATTGAGGAAAATAACACTCACCATACTTCTTGATATTTTGCCAGGAAGTGGAAAGAAATTTTAGAAGCAACATGGTTGAGTTGTTGCCTTTCTTCAGAGCAGGGTTGAGAATGTGGTTCTAAAAAAAAAGTTAAAGAGTCTGTCACATGGTGGCGTAAAATCGAAAGTGAGAACCAATGAGAACTCTCTATTAGAATGATTTCCGCTGGACCAAACATTCGTATTGGCTAACGCTTTACATTTTGCACTTTACGTCATCATTAAACGTGCCCTTATGATGATTTCACATTCTCATAAGGGAGCATTCACATCTCGGTCAATTTTACCAATGACAGACGGCGCGCCCATATGTGAAAATATTATCAACCAATGAGATTGCTGGCTTGCGTTAGCCATTTTGCTATTACAAAAAAGCGCTAAATTTTAAATAATAATTCACAATAATTTTGATATAATTAATCAAATTATAATAATAAAAAAAAAATATTTATTAGGTAAATAAAAGCAAAATAAATATTGTTAACAATTATTTAAAATTTTATCTATTATTAATATTTATACTTTTTCACATATATAATATATATATTAGTTTATTCATTAAATATTTATTTTTATTTATTGATAAATTAGTTTTTAAATTGATTATTGATAGCATTACTCTACACAATTTTAAAAATTAGGTTAGATATGGTTGAAGACCGGTTTATATATTTTTTTTAAAGGTTATGTTTAACAATATGTAAGAAATTGTCACATGTAGCAGACGATATTTTATTTGTTTGTTAATTTTTGCCGCAGTCATTTTTCCTGTCAAAAATGTTTATTAATAAATAAATATTAAATTTAAATTAGTCATTTATATATTTATAAAAGCTTTTGTCTTTTTCAATGTTTCTTTCGATAGAGTAATTTTCCTTAAAAAAAAAGAAAAAAAAAAAAAAAACTTCAAACTATTTTTATATTTTGTAATTATGAGGAATTTACGAGTTTTTCGAACATTTTTCCAAGGGAATAAAATTTTTAGCAGAGGTTTAAAAACAAATGCAAAAGAAAATCATGTCGGCGATGAAATTCCAAATTTAGAAACTGACGATAAATCAACTCATTTTGGTTTTGAAACTGTTACGGCCAAGGAAAAAACCAAAAAAGGTAAATTTTTATTTTTTTTCACACGTTATATTTACTTACTTAAAATAAGGACAGGGTTTTTTTTTTGAAAATTATATTCACAATTAACTTAGTAATAATATTAATAATAATAATTCTTAATTTAATATAAATTTTAATTTTTTAATTAAATTTTGTTTTGTGATTTCTTTGTTTTTTCGAAATTCAAAATTAATTGCAATTATTATAAATTATTGTTATCAGACCTCGGATCAACTTTAAGCCACAAAAAAATGGGTTTTAGTCGATTTATATTTGAAAAAAAGTCGAAAAAGTCGTTTTTTTTTATTTAAACAAAATTTAATTGGTTAATGAATATTTTTACTTTAAATAACTAATGTTATTAGATATTAAATTCATTTCATTAATTTTGTAATGAGAATAATTCTATAAAAATATTACCAAAGAAAATTTATTTCGAATATTTCAGAATCGAACTAATTGTAAAGCAAATTTTCAAAATTTTATAAGTAAAACAAATTTCTAAAAAAAAAAAAATTCTTAAAGTAACATTTTTATAATTTTTTCAAATTTAATTTAAGGAATTTAGAATTAAAAATTTTGTCATAATTTTTAGTTTTGATGGTCAAAAAATTTTCAGGCAGTACTCAATCAAGTTTTACAGATTTTTAAATAAAAAATTTTTTTTTCAAAGAATAATTTTGGAATGAGTAAAAGTTAAAATTTTTAGAAATAATTGAATTTCAAAAGATTTTATTAGTTTTCAAAAAATAATTAAATTTTTACAGAACTAAAAATAATTTATCAAATAATTTTAGATAAAATTTTTTAAAACTAATTGAATTTTCAAAGATTTATAATTCTGATTTTTGAAATATTAATTGAACTTTAAGTGATTTTTAATTTAAAATTTTTTATGATTTCACTAAAAAAAATTATTGGATATTGCAGACAAAAATATAATAATTTGAAAACTTTTCAAGTGAAAAATTGTTTCAGATAGTTGAATTTTCGAGGAATATTATAAAAATCATTAAAAAATAATTGAGTTTAAGGAAAATTGTAATTGAAATTATTAAATTTCAAAAAATTTTAGATAGAAAGTTTTAGAAGCTTTTAAATTAAAAATTTGAAAATAATTAAATTTCAATTGATATTGAATTTAAATTTTTAAAATAATTGAATTTTAGTTGATATTGAACTGAAATTTTGAAAAATAATTGAATTTTAGTTGATTTTGAATTGAAATTTTGAAAACTAATTGAATTTTAGTTGATTTTGAATTGAAATTTTGGAAAATAATTGAATTTTATTTGATTTTAAATTGAAAACTTTGAAAATAATTGAAATTCAATTGATATTGAATTGAAATTTTGAAAAATAATTGAATTTTAGTTGATTTTGAATTGAAATTTTGGAAAATAATTGAATTTTATTTGATTTTAAATTGAAAACTTTGAAAATAATTGAAATTCAATTGATATTGAATTGAAATTTTGAAAAATAATTGAATTTTAGTTGATTTTGAATTGAAATTTTGGAAAATAATTGAATTTTATTTGATTTTAAATTGAAAACTTTGAAAATAATTGAAATTCAATTGATATTGAATTGAAATTTTGAAAAATAATTGAATTTTAGTTGATTTTGAATTGAAATTTTGGAAAATAATTGAATTTTATTTTATTTTAAATTGAAAACTTTGAAAATAATTGAAATTCAATTGATATTGAATTGAAATTTTGAAAAATAATTGAATTTTAGTTTATTTGAATTGAAATTTTGGAAAATAATTGATTTTGAATTGTAATTTCAGAAAATAATTTAATTTTATTTGATTTTAAATTGAAAACTTTGAAAATAATTGAAATTCAATTGATATTGAACTTTTTTTAAATAAATATTTAATATTAAAAAAATGAAAAGTATCAAATATTAATGTATTTTTAAGATAATAAAAAACATTTTATTTATTAGGATTATAAACTTTCTCTTGAACCGAAAAATTTTCAAAAATTCATAAAAATGTTTATTTTTGGCAAATTTTTAAAAAGTTCCCTGACATTCCCTGATCGCTGGACACCCTGATTTCAGAAAATAATTTTAATAAGAGAAATTTTTAGTTATTTTATGTTAATGAAGAATTTATTAATTAGAAATCGCATAAAAAATTTGAATTCCGAAAGTTTTTAATTGAAAAATGCCTTCAGATACCTAATTGAATTTTTGAAGAATATTATAAAAATTATTAAAAATAATTGGAATTTTTGCAAATAATTGAATTAAAAATTGTGTTTAAAAAATGTGAAAAGAAGTTGAAAAAGTCACATTTTATTGAAATAAGTCGAAAAAAGTCGTATTTTTGAAAAAAAAAAAAATGAGAAAAAGTCGTATAATCCGAGGCCTGTAATTGACTAGATAATTAATAATTTAAAAATTGACAAAAAAAAATTACTGTTTTACTATAAAAATTTTAGTTCACTCGGTATTTGAAAATGTTGCCAATTCCTATGACAATATGAACGATGTAATGAGTTTGGGAATTCATCGAATTTGGAAGGATCTTTTTATTCAAGAATTAGCCCCAACACATGGATGTCGTCTTTTGGATTCCGCCGGTGGAACCGGTGACATTACATTTCGTTATCTCAAGTATCTAAAAAATATTAAAAATCCATCGAATATCCAAAGTCACGTGACTGTTTGCGATATTAATTCAAATATGTTGGAAGTGGGTAAAATTCGTGCCGAAAGACAAGGATTGACAATTGAAAATGGATTTAATATTCAATGGCAAGAAGCGAATGCTGAAAAACTTCCATTTGATGACGATTCTTTTTCCGCTTATACAATTGCATTTGGAGTAAGAAATGTCACACACATTGACAAGGTAGTTGAGCAAAAGAAAAAAAAAAAAATGTTATTCTTTTTTATTTATTTAACAAGCAAACGGAATTACAAAAAAAAATTTCTCTCTTTTGTATTAAAAGTAGTAAATAAAATTTTAGGTTTTAGAAGAAGCTTATCGTGTTCTTCAACCTGGAGGTCGATTTTTGTGCCTTGAATTTAGTCACGTGAACAATAATATGATAAAATGGTAAACCAAATTTTATTTAACTAATTAAAACAATGATTTTTCTCAAAATAAAAGTTTTCAATATAATTTTTTTCTTTTAATTTTCAAATTCTTCAAATAAAATAAAATTGAAAAACTTCAAAAAAAAAAAATTGTTTTTTAACTTGCAAATTTAAAGAAATATTTCTTTGAAATTCTTTTTTTTTTTAATTTTCAAGCAGTGAAAAATTTTTTAAACTCGTCTTCATATTAAATGTGTATTTAAAAAATGTTTCTTTAAAATTTTTATATCTTTGAAAAATTAGGAAACAAAAAAGTAAATGAAATTAAAAATTTGTTTCCAGGGTTTACGATCAATATTCTTTTCAAGTAATTCCCGCAATGGGAGTTTTAATTGCTAATCAATGGCAACCTTATCAATATTTAGTCGAAAGCATTAGAAAATTTCCAAATCAAGAAGATTTTAAGGTATTTGGATAGTATTTTTAATTTTTATTGATTTCTTTATGATCAAAGAAAAAAAGAAAATTGTAGATTAAAATTTGTTTAGTATTTTTATTTATAAGAATTTTTCTAAAATATATATATATATTTTTTTTTTAGGAAATGATATCAAATGCTGGATTTAGACATGTTACCTACAAAAATTGGACATTCGGAATTGTCGCTGTTCATTCTGGATTTAAAATTTAAAAATTTGTAAATAGTATTAAATTTTCTCAATTTTTTATAATTAATAATTAATAAAATGTTATATCGTTAAAATTATATAAATACCCTGAGATGATTTTTTTATAATTAGGTATATAATAATAAAATGCTTGGTCTGTCCTTCTGTCCTAACTTGAAATTGGCCTTTTCTGATTTCACGTGTTTTTTTGAATAGTAATCTTATGACGTGTCAAATTTTGACAATTCTTTTTCTTATTTTTGCCAAAGTTGTATAATTGTGTTTCCAAATTTTGGAATAAGTTTCTTTAAAATTCCAAATTCGAAAATCCAATTCACGAAGCTGAAGTACACAACGTTTACCAACGAAATTTGTTTTAAAGTTGTATATTGATTTAAAAATTGTATACAAATACAAAAAATTTATGATGAGAAAAAAGATGCGCCAGGAAATTTCGTACAAGATAGTAATTTGAAAAAAAATTATTTTTCAAAATTAATTTTTAAGGTACCAGGGGCCAACGAATACCTATTAAATATTAATTATAAAAACACAGGCCTCGAATCAACTTAAAGACACAAAAAGTCGTTTTAGTCGATTTATATTCCAAAAAAAAGTGGATTTGTTTTTTATTATAACAAAAATATTTTACAGATTTTTAAATAAAAAATTTTTTTTTAATAATAATCCTTTTCGAAGGGTTAAAGTTGAAATTTTTAGAAATAATTAAATTTCAAAAGATATTGTTAATTTTCAAACAATTATTAAATTTTTCAGAACTAAAAATAATTTATCAAACAAATTTTTGGAAAAGATTTTTTAAATTTAATTGAATTTTCAAAGATTTAAAATTGAGATTTTTGAAATTAATTGAAACTTTAAGTGTTTTGTAATTAAAGTTTTAGATGATTTCACTAAAAATTTATTAGAAAATTCGGACAAAATACAATAATTTGAAAATCATTTTTAATTGAAAAATGGTTTCACATAGTTGAAATTTCAAAGAATATTATTAAAATAGTTAAAAATAATTGAATTTCCTTAGAGTTATAATTGAAATTATTAAATTTCAAAAAATAAAAAATTTTCGATGGAAAATTTTAGAAATAATTAAATTTTAGATGCTTTTAAATTCAAATTATTGAAAATTCAATTAATTTTGAATTCAAATTTTTGAGAATAATAAAATTTTATTTGATTTTAAATTTGGAAAATAATTGAATTTCAGTTCATTTTGAATTGAAAATTTTGGGAAATAATTGAATTTTAATTGAAATTTTGGATAATAATTTAATTTCAGTTCATTTTTGATTGAAAAGGATAATTAATTTTGAATAGAAATTTTAGAAAATAATTGAATTTTATTTCATTTTAAATTGAAAACTTGGTGTTAAGCCAATTAAATAATTTTAAATTTTTTGTGGATTTAATGATTAATTTTTACGAACTGAAGTACGCAACGTTTATAATAAACGATTTTTAAAGAAATAATTTTTGAAAATGAAAAATTCTATAATTTTTCCCCTAAAAAATATTTCTTGTAGTTTTCATTAATCAAAAAATTATAAAAAAAAAAATTTTAGGCAAAAAATTATAGAATTTTTCATTTTAAAAAATTATTTCTTTAAAAATCGTTTATCATAAACGTTGCGTACTTCAGCTTTGTGATTTTTAACTAATTCATTATTTAAATTTTGTTTCTTTGTTTGTTAAATATATTAATTAAAATTCATTTAAAAGGAATAAAAAAAAAGTTTTCACTTTTATATCGTAAAATTACATTTTTTTTACAAAATTTTATTTTTGCTTTAAATTTACAATTTTGTAAGAATTTACTAATAAAAAAAAAAAAAAAATTCATAGAAAATATTTTTCACTAATTTTTTTTGTTATTAATAATAAATTTGCATCTTCAAAAATTGAAATTTTTTTTTATCTGTTTTGTGCAATAAATATATTTTCAACCAATTTGAAAAAAATTACTAGAGAAATGTATTCTTTTTTTAAAATATAATACTTTTTGTAAATAATTTTTTTGTAAATTTTAATTTTAGAAATTCACAAAATAAAAGGAGTATTTTTCAGGAAATTTGATAATTTTGTACCATTTTCTAACACTAAAAAAAATTTTTATATTTTCAAAAAATAAAAATAAAAATAGGGAAAAAATATTTTGAAAAACAAAAATTTTAGAAAAATGAAAGCAAATTAAAAAATTAAGTAAATAAAAAGTCGAAGAAATTAAAAGAAATATAGATAATTTTTGGAATTTAAATTAAGAGAATTTGAAAAATAAAAAAGTTATAAGAATTTTTTTAAAAAATGAAGAAAAATTAAATTAAAAAAAATATTTATGGTGTGGAAAAAGGGAAAATCGAGAATTTTATAAATTTTTTGAATAAAAAGAGAAATTGAAGAAAAATTGAGAATTTTCAAGATTTTGTTATAAAATTCAAAAAATTTCAAAGTTGAAAAATAATTCTAGGATTTTTCAAAGTCCGTTGGACACCTTGAATTTTAAAATTAAATTAATAATGGAAAATGGAAATAAAAAAACTCAGTATTTAATTTTCAGTAATTTATTTTGCAAAGGGACACGAATTTTGCTATGTTTGTTTAGTTTTTTTTTTTTCATTGTTTCATCATCATCATCGAGAGAAAAAAAAACAAAAAACCCCCACAGAATTTAAAAAGAGCCACACGCTGGATCGCCATTGTAATGTTATACGCAGTTTAAAAATTCTTCTCAGAATTTTTTGCCGCTATTTATTGAAAAGCAAACAGAAAATTCAAACGAAGCCATATTACACCAACAATCAAAAAAAGGAACACATTGAAATTAAAAATTTAAAAGAAAAGAAAAATAGCTTCGTTTTTAAATCCCCCATTCACCAATATTTTTTCTTCTTTTTCTTTTTTAAGATAAAGTTTTTAAAAAACAGTAACACGATAATTATTGACCTCGGCGTGGGCCTAAATTTGTTTGTTTGTTTTTTTTTTTTTTTGTTAAGAAATTTGTGTATAAATTTGCGTACTAGTAATTTTTTTTTTTTTTTTATACGTATAGAAGATTGTGTGGCATTCATAGCGTGAAGTATTAAAAGACGAATACAATCGACGACAGGCAGAACGAGTGAGAATTGAATAAACTTTTTTTTTTTTCTTTGTTTGTTTGTTTCTTTTAAGTATGCATCGCCTTGAGGTAAAGCGTTAACAAAGTCCCACTCCAGATTTACAAAATACAACGATCTCAACGAATAGTTTCATTTTTTTTTTTTCTAACATTATTAATTAAGTAATAATAATAATATATTAGTATTACAACGATTGGTATTCGTTCGTTATACACTTACAGTATTTAGTGCGTAGTATAAAAAAAATTCTAATGCTTTCGTCTACACAACTTTTTTCTGTTTTCTTTTCTTTTTTTTTATTTTCTCATATTTCGTAGCTTATCCTAAAAAACGAAAGATCGTCCAAAACCCAAAAACTGGCTATCGGAGTGTTTCACTTTCGTTCTTTACAAAAAAAAACAAAAAAAAATAATAAAGGACAGCTCTCGAAATGACAAATTTTCCGCGTCAATTTTTATCATTTAAAATCGTCAAGACTTTACTTTTTTTTTAAATTTACAAGGGGGTAATTTATAATTTTGCCATTATTATTATTTCACCTCTATTTTTTTTTTATTAAGAATTAATAAAAAAAAAAAAAATGATTAAAATCGTCATTTTCGAGAGCTGTCCCCCTACAAAACAAAATATGAAAAAAAATCTCCAAACAAAAAAAATTTCTTTGGAGATTGTTCAACAGATCGTACATCGAACATTACGGAATTTCTTTTATTTCATTTTTTTTTTGGTCGCGGTGCCTCCGGTGGCAAAAAAAGTGGCGAAGCTCCTAAAAACTATTTAATTGCACTATTTTTTTTTTTTTTTTTTTTTTTTTTCATCGCCAGAGTCTGTTCATATCTCGAAGAGCTTGTTAAAATTACCGTTAATTTTTTTTTTTTTTTTTAAATTAGAACAATAACAATTAACAAATAAAAAAAAGGGGGGCAGGGGATAATGTACAAAAAAAAAAATATTCGCAAGCTTTGAGAGAGAGAGAGAGAGAGAAAGAGAGAGAGCTTTTTTTTTAACCCGTGAAATTTATCGAACACCGCCACAATGCTGCCACCATGGATTCGTTTGCACCGTGACACATCTTCCCTTTTATGGAAAGTATATAACTTCACATGTTGCATTCACATAACGTAATTTATTTCATATATAGATGGCATGGTAAAGAAAGTTTATGTTACTTATTTTTCTGGGACAGTTTTGGAGAAGAAAAATAAGAGAAAAAAGATATAGAAGAGAGAGAGAGAGAAAGAGAGAGAGAGGAAAGGAGGGAATGGAAAGGAATCTTTTTAAGAAGTGGATAGTTACAGTGATTAGGGGGAGAAAAAACTGATTTATCCGCTTTTGAAGAGAAGAATGGCTACCTGTCCAAGGTAGAAATAGATAAAATGTCTTGTCTCGTGCGTTACATAGCTGCCAAAGTTGCGTCCAACGATACAGTGCCACGTGGGATTGTATTTTTTATCGAACTCCTTCTTGATAAATGCAGCAATATCCTAAACAAAAATTAATCACGTTAATTTCTGAATTCAATTCTTTTCTCTTTCTTTTTTTTTTATCTGGTATTTACATTAATATCTCCATCCATTCTAAATCTGTACAACTAAATTCCATTTGGAAAAATTTTGTCACCTTTTCAAAGTACTTTGGTTTACCTTCTGGAGTTCGTAGCAAAATTTTTGGAGTTAAAAACAAACTCTAAATGTCAGTTAACATTAGATTAACTCCTTAGGCATAAAGTTAACTCCGTTATTAACTCCTTTTGCTTCAACTCCAAAAGGATGGGAACTTTTATAGTTCCCGTTGGGAGTTAAAATCTACTTTCCGTTTTTTTAATAATTTACTAACACATCAAACAACCATACTCTCTTTTTCCAGTCATCATTGAATCTTCTTTTGTTCTTTTATTCTAAAAATTTGTCACAAAGGAACTTTTATAGGATCCAATTGGAAGTTAAAAAAAAATTAACTCCCTTTCTTTATTAGTTTACTAACATATCAAACAACCATAATCTCTTTTTCCAGTCATCATTGAATCTTCTTTCGTTTCTATATCCCCTAAATTATCCCAAAGAATGGGACTTTTATAGAGTCCCATCGGGATTTAAAATCTATTTCACTTTTTTAGTTTACTAACACATCAATAACAACCATACCACCTTCTTCCAGTCATCATTGAATCTACTTTTGTTCTTCTATTCCCCAAATTGTCCCAAAAAGTTGGGATTTTTATACACTGAAAAAATTTTGGTACAGCAAATGCTCGAAACGAAAAATTTCCATATTCAATTAACTTCATATTTAACATTTTGCCATGAGTTTTTATTGAAGTTAACTGAATATATAGAAATTTTTGGTTTGGGGTAACTGCTGGACCAAAATTTTTTCAGTGTAGAGTCCCGCTGAAAGTTAGAAACTAACTTCCTTTTTTTAATTTACTAACATATCAAACAACCATATTCTCTTTTTCCAATCATCATTAAATCTTCTTTCGTTTCTCTATTTTCCAAATTTGTCAATACTATCTCAAATCTCTTATAACATTTCTTAGCTCCTTTTTACTTCTTTAATTTAACTCTAAATTCATATTGAGCAGAATGAAAGTTCGATTAAATGAATTTTCAATGAAATTTCTCACTACAAAAAAATCTCCAACTAATTAGAAAATTCCAATTTTAAATGACAATTATATTAACTGAAAATTTATTTGAATTAAATTAAACCAGAAATTGTATTAAATTAAAATTTTTCTAGAGAATTTAATTTATAAAAATTCAGCGAAATAAAAAATTCTGTTAAATAAGAATTCAGTTAAATAAAAATATTTTTAAGTATCTTTAAACAGTAAAAAAAAAAAAATTATATACCTTTTCAATATTGTATTTCTCCAATGCTTGAGTTGCACAATCTACAGCATCTTGTTGCATCTCCTCAGACATATCAGCATTTTTAATCACTGCTTTTCGGTCAGACATGTTGCTTTTTCTGAAAACATTTAATTATTTTTACTATTTCAATCATTTTAATGCTGATAACAACGCCAATAATAATAATAATAATAATAATAATTACAAAAATATTAAATGAGTATTATTTTATTATTAATGTTACTATTACTATAGACATAAAATTTAAAAAAAATCAAATTAAAATAAGTGCAATGGAACTAAAAGTTTTTCTCGATAAAATGATAATTAAATTTACAAATTAGGACTTTCAAGCAAATTAATTATCTCTTATTTAAATAAATTTTTGATTTTTACTAGTTTTGTAATTAAACTTGTTGCATGAATTAGTACACAAATAATTGAAATGTGAAATTAAAAAAATTTGTTTTCATTAAAACTTTTTTTTTAACTTTTAATTTATTCTCTATTGCAACAAATGTGTTTCCTAATTTAGCAAAAAGGAATATTTATTTAAATTACAATTTCTTAGTCGAGAATATTAATGAAATAAATTCTTAATTGCTAGGTAAACACTTGACTTTTGATTTTAAAAATTACTTTTCTAAAGTTTATTAAATTTTTAAATGAGTATATAAAAAATATTCACTGTTTATAATTAAGAAAATAAATCATAATTTAAAACAATTTTTTTTAAATACACATTTAATATTTATAAAAAAAAAAAAATATATATGAACAATTCTAATAATTATAAATTATACATATTTATCAAATTAAAGATAAGAAAAAAAATTATTTTTTTTTTGATTTCGATTTTCAAAGAAGAACCGAAAGATAAAATCGAAAGATAATGACAAAACGTCGAAGTGACCTTCAATATATTGAAATTTTCAGTTTATTAATAAGGCCTACTGACTAAAACCTTAATTCAATAAAAATCCGCACATGTGGCTTAAAGGTCACAAATTAATTTTACATAAAGAAAAAAAAAAAGATAAAAGTTCATAAAGGGTTGTAAACATTGACCTTAAACTAATTAAAATATCCATTAATATAAAATGAGATATTTTAAAATATGTGTGTGTGTGTTTTTTTTTTTAATGAATTTACAGTGAAAACATAAAAGGGCAAAATTGAATTTTACTCGTTCGCTTTGCGGAGTGAATTTTATTGGAAAAAAGTTATTAATATCCTTCTCGTGATTTTCGGAAATATTGCCACATTAAAGGAACCATTTCAATTCGTTTTTTTTCTATTTTTAAAAATTCATTTCTCACATTCTACCTTGAAAAATAATTTTTCAAATAATATATTTTTAAATTGGAATTTTTTTTTTTTGAATTAAATAATAGAAGTTTGTGATTGCAGAAAAAAAAATTATGTTTAAAAAATAAAATTTGAACATTATAAGAACGATTTTGTTTTATTATATTTTGAGGTTTAATCCTAGAATTGCAAACTGGGTCTGTGAGACCCACATTTTTCAGAACTAAATTTCTAAACTACTCAACGAATCAAATTAAATTTTGAAAAATATTCTTTAAATTTCTTTCAAATTTTTTTTAAATTATTAAAAAATATAAACTTTTATTATTTAATAACTAAAGTAAATTTAAAAAAAAACAATATGTATTTTTATCATTGCTATTAAAAATTAATATATTCTAACTTATATAATCTATATTAAGATTTATTAAAATCGATATTTCGATATTATAATAATTTTAGCTATTTGAATATTTAATTATAAATTTATATTAAAAAATTTTTTTTTATTGAATATGTAGGCAAAAAGAATTCAAATCCACTGATTAAATTAACGATTTTTAAATTAAATGATTTTTAAAGAAATAATTTTTTAATATGAAAAATTCTATAATTTTTTGCCTAAAAAAATATTTCTTCACGGAAAAAAAGAAAAAGTAACTTTTACTACTTTAAAAGTAAAATTGGACCTGTCCGAAGTTTCTGCGCATCTCTGGCAACTTTTACTCCAAAAATAGTAAAATTTACTTCAGAAATAGTAAAAATTACTACGGAAACAGTAAAATTTACTACAGAAATAGTCAATTTTACTATTTTTCGAGTAAAAGTTGCCAGAGATGCGCAGAAACTTCGGACAGGTCCAATTTTACTTTTAAAGTAGTAAAAGTTACTTTATTCGTTTTTCCATTTTTCTCCGTGTTGTAGTTTTCATTAATCAACAAATTATAAAAAGAATATTTTTTAGACAAAAAATTATAGAATTTTTCATTTTAAAAAATTATTTCTTTAAAAATCGTTTATATATAAACGTTGCGTACTTCAGCTTCGTAAAAATTGTGAGTTTTGTAAGCTAATAGTATCATTTTGATATAACATTTTTTTTGTATGGAGAAATTAGATCATTTTTTTTTAATTCTTAAAGATTCTAAGGAAATATTAACCCAAATCTCTTTAGCACCAATTTTTACAAAAAAAAGCCCAATTAAATTAATAGTGGAAAAAAGAAAATTTAGTTCAAGTTCTGTAATGTGAAAAAAAGGAACTACTATTGCATAATAATAGTTTAGACGTCAAATATATAATTACATAACTTGTAAGCTGAATGCTATTAACCAGTTGAGTATATATAAGTAATATATATTATAAATACACAAGAAAAGAAAGTGTTAAATGTGGTAATGTATCATCTTAAATAACATATGAAATTTTTCCTAATCGATTTGCATAAAAAAAAAATTTTTATCTATAAATCCAAATTTTGCTGTGAAAATTAATTATATATTATTTTTTTAACAAAAGTGAAATATAAAAATAAACCAAAACATTCGGACAATTAGTTTTATTTCACTTATTTTGAAATCTGATTTCCTCTTCAGGAAGTCGAGAATTAAAAAGTTGTATAAATAAAACGTCAAAGTTTTTAAATAATAATTAAAGTCCACATTGAAGAAATTACAGAGTTTGGAGTCAAAAACAAACAAATTAAAAAAATCTACATTTTCAGGAATAAATATTTATAAATAATAACTTATACAAATCTGCCTTCACGGAACACGGAAATATCAAAAAAAATAAAAATGGTTTAAAAATAATTTATACATAGGGTAAGTGTATGAATTACTGCTGATGCGCCAATTACTGCGATTTTTATAAAAATTAGTAAAACTTAGTAAAGGCCTAAGCAGAATAGATTCTTGAACGGGAACGCAATCGTGAACGGAAACGTAAGAATGGGTGAGAGAAGAATAAAGATATTTGCTATCCTTCTCTTACACATTCTTACGTTTCCGTTTACGATTGCGTTCCCGTTCAAGAATCTATTCTGCTTAGGCCTTAATTGAGAACATAAAACTGTTTCAAAATTACTTTAAAACTTATATTCCAAATGATATTTGATATTATATCCACTAATGATGCATATTTCGACTACCCGTGTGGAAATTGAAAAATGGTCCTAACTTGGTCCTATCTAGTTTGCCGTTTTATTATCTAGGTCCTATCTTGGCAGTCTAACTTGGTCCTAAAATGGTTGGTGATGCGATTTTAGCCTGGTCCTAATTTGGGTGCCTATTTAGGACCAATATAAGGGTCCTTTTTAGGTCCTAGATAGGACCAGCTTTTTTAAAATTCACATAATTTTAATAGAATTAATTATTTGTTAATAAATTTTGATAACATAATTTTGTATTTTATATTGAAATTAATATATTTGCTTACTTTTAGTACATACATATATACAAAAACTTACTTATAAAATCTTTGTTTCTTTACGCATATATAATATATATTACCATGTATGTACATAAATAATGTATTAACAATCAAATATTCGTAGATTTTTTAAAAAAATAAACATTTAAATATAACTGGACTTTTACAAAGGTTTAGCTTGCACCCTATGATTTAAATAAATCAGTTTCTTCCACTTTAGTTCTCTTCGATATAAAATCTTTTTTTTTTAATTATACAAAGTTTCTTTGAAAAAAATTATCTTTGTTTTAGAAAAATTTTAATTTTTTTAATCAAAGAAATTTTTTTTGATTTTATATTAGTATTGAAACTTCTTTAATTGAAATTTTTATTCTTTTAAATTTTCCAACTTATTTCAATCAAAGAAACTTTATGTAAATTTTAGAAAAACTTTTTGTTAGCAACTGACTTTTTCAAATAAACAATCCCTTTTTTCTGGGTGTATATAATAAAAATAAAAAATGTAATCAATAATAATAAATAATAATAATAATAAATCAATAAACAAGCAGAATTACATTGCACTTTTTACACAAGAACTTAACCTCTAAATAACTTCTGCTTATAGTTTCGTCCGTTTCGTCTGCTAGGGTAGAAAAAGTAGGGGCAAAAAAATTCAAATGAAATGTAACCTTTCTCATTTTGTTTAATATAAATTTAATTAATAATTAATTAAAATTTTTAAAAAACTATGGTATATTTTTATTTTTTTATTATTATTTTATTATTATAATTATATTATTATTAATTATAATTAATAATGCCAAAATACTCCGATATTACTAAAATGTCTTGTAAAAGCAGGACCAAGTTAGGACCAAATTAGGAAATATTAACATTTTCTGCCAAGTTAGGACCAGCTTAGGGCCAATTATCATTTTAGGTATATATTGGGGATTTCTACTCGGGCTATTATCAAATTATTTATTCAAGTTACAATTGAACCTATCACAGTAATTAGAGCATGCGTATACACTGTAAAAAAAATTTTGTGTCGATTTACACGCCGAATGTAAAATAACTTATTCAACAATGTTAATTTATTATGCTTTGTAAATTTATAACGTTAAACATTTTAATTTTACACTGCTGAACGTTGTGAATTCACACAGTTGTGTAATTTGACAATGTTGGCCATACGTGGCCATACTTTCCAATGTCCAACATTGTAAAATTACACAACCGTGTGAATTCATAACGTTCAGCAGTGTAAAATTAAAATATTTAACGTTATAAATTTACAAAGCATAATAAATTAACATTGATGAATAAGTTATTTTACATTCGGCGTGTAAATCGACACAAAATTTTTTTTACAGTGTATATTTTTCGCATTCTGCTATTACTATTATCTATCCAGTCAACCTAACCTCTAAATCAACACTTTTAGCGTTGCAGTAATTATGGTGCACACCATTCGCAGTAATTCATGCAAAATTGCAGTAATACCAGCATATGCCATATTTTAAAAAAGTTAATATTTTTAATAATATATTTGTTATTTCTTCAAGTTTAAAGTATCGTTTTCTATTTTAATAGACACTAATAGTGATTTAACAAAAAGAATTAAATCATTATTTCATTTACACAATTTTATTATTTTATCATTAAAGTCGGTCTTGGGTTGTACATCACAGTAATTGGTGACATTTACCCTAATTAAAATATTCGCATTAATGAAAAGTTACACTGAAAAAAAAAAAAATTTATTTGATTCAAATACTCGACTACTTGACTTATTATCAAATAAATATTTATTTGTATATCAAATAATTATTATTTGAGTCAATTAAATTGCGTATTTGTTCCAAATTTATTGGTTCAAATACAATTTATTTAATTCAAATAAAAATTATTTGATACACAAATAAATATTTATTTGATAATAAGTCAAGTAGTCGAGTATTTGAATCAAATAAATTTTTTTCTATTTAAGTGTAATAAATTAATGATAATTTTAATATAGTTATTATTTTTTTTATAATAAAATTTAAATTTTTTCTTGAAAAAAAATGTTAATTATTTTTAAGGTAAAGTGTATTTAAAAATTGTTTATAAGTCATTTTTGTTTCAATTTTGTATCCTATATCTATAATAAAATTCCAGTTTCTGAAAAGGACGACTGTGTCGTTGAAACGTAAATAGTTTTTTTTATTCATTTTAATCTTGACTCGGAGTGATCGATATCATCATTTTTATTATTTTTTTTATTTTTAGTATTATTCTATTTACTATTTTTATTATATATTTTATATTTTATGATTAATTATATGTGACGCCGCACGAGAAAAGGTACCTATCCCCAAAATAACATTAGGCTTAGTTTTCCGTGTATAGTGCACGGAAAACTGAGCCTAATGTTATTTCGGGGATAGGTACCTTTTCTCGTGCGGCGTCACATATTATTCGTAATGTTCTATTTCCGTTAGAATCGTTTTTATACATTTTATTGAAGTAAACGTTCTTTTGTTTTTTGTTATTACCAATCTAAATTTTTTTTTTTAAACATTAATTTAGTGCTAATAACTGTGTTTTGTTTTTATAATTTTATATATTAAATGTATTTTTATTTAACGTTTGAAAAATTGACATGTGTGTTGTTTTGAGGTTAGTTTTCTGCTCTTAATTCTGTGAATTTGAAATTGTCAAATGAATTATTTTATTTATTTTTGTTTTATTTTTAATTTTATTTCTATATTATATTTTGATTTGGCAGTATTATTGCTCTGAGGTGGCTCTGCGTCTCTCAGAGCGAATAAGCTTAGCGTGTTGTCAATTTTTATCGATTAAAAATTGTATGGATTAGACGAATAAAAAAATGTAACATCTTTCACTAAATATGAGTTCCTGATCAACAACTTTTCCATCTTATTAAATAAGTTTTACTATTCGTTTGTTACGAGGTTTTAAAATTTGTTCTAATTTTTATTTTTTTTATTTGAACCTTTTTTTTTAAGGAAATCTATTTGAATTTAAAAATTTACATCTATCATTATTGTATCCAACATTTAGAATATCTATTTCATATAAAAGAAACATTATATATTTGCAATTAACGTCCCTAGAAATCTCTTTGTAACAAGTTTCCGACATTCTATAATGATTCAATCAATATTATAACTTCAGATTCATAATAAGTATAATTATGACAAAAGTATTCCTTATGACAGCTATTATCATCATTAGTCCAATCAAATTAGTTTGAAAAAGAATTTAAATTCAATTGAAGAGAGAAAATTAAATTTTAGGTTATGTTTTGATGGCTTTCTATTTTTTTTAACTCAAAATAAGCAAAAAGTTTTTTTTGAATGAAATTAATATATTTTATTTTTTCCACTTCGAAACATTAAAAATTATCACTGGGATAAAGGTTAAAAAACGATAAAAAAAAAAATTTCTAGGTTATGTTACTCGAATCGGTTTTTAATCTGAAGAAAATTTTTTTATAATCTTTAGCCAATGGCAATTTTTAATAGTTGAAAGTACGAAAAATAAAAATGTTTAAAAACCTTTTTTCAAATTAACTCAATTATTTTTTTTTAATTTTTATTAATTATTATTTTAATTTTTTCAATAAAAAAAATGAATAAATTAAAAATATAAATAAATAATAATAATAATAATAATAATACTAGTAATAATAATAATAATAATAGTAGTAGTAGTAGTAGTACTAGTAATAATAATAAAAAAAAAAGAAATAAATTCACGAGAAATTGAGTTTCCCGCCCAATTATGAATTATTAACCGAGTGAATGAAATATTCGATAATAATTTGAATAGAAAGTAAAAATAAAAAAAAAATCTCAATTCATCCGTGTGTATAAAAATGAAAATATTTAAAAAAAGAAAAAAAAAATGTATTCGTTTTCTACTTCCCACGCATTCGTGGTCATTTATTAAGAAATCGACTGTAAATCCTGGAGAGAGTTAAAAATACAAGAATTAATATATTATAAACGTACAATAAATTTTTAATTATAAAAGAAAAAAATCCGATTAAAAAAAAGGGTAAGTTCCCTCCCCCCCACCCCTCACCATGCTTTTAATCATTGAAGAAAAATTTACTCTCCAAAGAGAAAGATTCCGGGAAAAAAATGGCAAGACCGGTAATACGATTACATATACATCTATATATATATATAGCGATGACAAAAAATTCACATAGCTACAAAATTGGAAAGGAAATTAGTGGGAGGGGAGAAAAAAAACGATAAATTAGGCGGGAAAAATTTCGCGAGAAAAAAAAAGTCGTTTTCTTTTCCTTTTAACGAACCTGTCGAAAGGCAGACGTGTAATTTTCACAGTTGCCCGTAAATTCACATCCAGCATGTCACACAAGGTCGCGACTTTTATCCCGGTGAGTTTCGTTTTTTTTTTTCTTTCTCTCTAGATATATATATATATATATATGTACCTTTAAAATGACGATCTCTAAAATAAAAAAGGCTTCACAAGGAATGAGATATGTTAAGTGGGAGGAAGGAGAGAAAAACGCGTTTTTTTCTATCTTCTCTTTTACGAAGAAAATTGAATGGCAAGAGAAAAAAAAAGATTCGCGACGAAACACGGCCCCCCCGAGGACGCTGTGTTTTGTCGATAAGGGCAACACGTAAAAATAGAAATAAGTGAACACGCTATCTTAGAATATCTAGGTCGAATAATCCTGCAGGCCAACTCTTTTCTGGTGTATTAAGATTATTTGATGTATTAAAAAAAAAAAAGGAAAAAGAAAAAAAAAGTCACGAAATCGCAATGAACATCGATGTATGTGTCATTTCTGTTATATCTCTCTCGTGTTACACCGGCGGAAATCGAGAGAGAAAGAGAGAATGAGAAAAAAAATCGTCTCGCAGTTTTAAGGACTGAAAAAAATGTTTTTATGTGACTTACCTATTTTTTCCTTTGGATAATTCTCACACACACACACTATATTTTTTTTTTGATTTTCCTTTTTTTTTTTTTTGAAATACACTACGAAAATTCGTTTAATTTATCAAATTGGTGATGTTTTATTTTCTTTTTTTTGTTTCACAATATTTCAAATAATGAAAGAAACACGTATGAGAAACGTTTTAATTATACTCGGGAGAATTTTTTTAACACGTCTGCCGGACACACCACCGAAAAATTCAGTTTGCAAGATCGGGTTGAAGATCGCTTTAGCGCCTGTGTGTGTATCCAGCACGAATTGCCATATCTTAATTTTGATTGGTCGATTGTCAGGTGCTTCTATCAGTTGCTTCTATCGACCCAAAATGCATTGCGAGTAAAGAGCCATTTTCCCGCGCCGCGCGTGACTCCATTCAATATAATAATTTTTCCCTTTATAAAATATTGAATTTTTTTTTCTTCTTCTTATTATTATTATTATTATTCTTATTATGTATGATTCAAGTATATTTTCGTTTTCTTTTCACCTTGTATTTTTTTTTGTCACATTGAGACCTCGCCCCGAAATCATACACGTGACTGATAATTGATTTTTTTTTCTGTTCGTTTTTTTAGAGAAATATATATATATATATATATATATATATATATATATATATAATAAACAAGTGGAATTCGATTTATATATATATATATATTCAACCACTGACTCAAATTATTCTATGTACATTTTGAGTCGGTAAAGAAGTAGCACTGTAAATTTTTAATAGTTTTTCAAAAATTTTTATTTTCTCGGTCTTTTTTTAAGTATTTTAATTTTAATTAGTTAATAATTTTTATAGTAAAATATTTTTGAATAACAATTTTTGATATTTATTATAATTATTTAAATACTTTTAATAATTATAATATTTTTAATAAAAATTAAATATTTTAATCAAGAAAAAAAAAATGTTTAAAAAATTAATTGATAATAATAATAATAATAATAATAATAATAATAAAAATAATTAATAATAATTAATTAAACAAACTAAAAAATTAGATTTAATTAATTTTTCATTTAAAAAATTAATTTAAATTACTCGATTATAAATAAATAAAAAAATTAATAATTTTTTTAAAATAAAATTTTTAAAAAATTTTATTTCTATAAAAATCTTGTTATTGTCCATTATAGAGGGGGGGGGGGGGGGAATTGATACAAATCGATAAAATATTATTACCATTTATTTCTGTAAGGAAAATTATATTTTCATGAAGAAATAAAAAATTTTTTTTATTTTATTTTTAACGAAGAAAAATGAAAATTAAAAATAATTTTTTTTTGTATAATAAACCAAAAAAATAGGTAGATATAATTTTTTTTTATTTATTTAATATTTATTATTTTCAATTTCAATTTACTATTTTTTTCTCCTTTTTTAATTAACTACAGCTAATTAAACTTTCTTTCTCCCTTTTTTTTTTGGTTTTTTTTTCGTTTTCCTTGCAAACTTTTTAAGAGGAATGCAAAATAATATCTATAGACAAAATATTTGGTTTAAAAATTATTTTCTTTACTATAATAAACAATAATTTACAAATAAATTGTGAATAATATTATTTTATCCCTAAATTGAAAAGTCTCCTCCTGTGTGGTGTGTATTTCATTTTTTTTTTTTTTTTTTATTGAATCACCCAATAGTCCCTTCTCTCCCCGAATTATTTTGTATCATTTTTTTTGTTTTAGTTTCTTTTCACAAAGTGAAAAAATATCTTCATTTTTTTTTGAAATATACTATATATCCGTAAGAGCAAGGAAAATAAAAGTGCGCGCCTTTTTTCTTCTTTAAAAAGTATACAAAGTTAAAAAATGAAATTAAAAAATTTTTTTCTGTGACAAAGTTTCTATCTAAATTTTTTTTTTTCTCTTTAAAAAGTTTCACATATCGCGAAAATTTCTTTGGCGGTGAAAAATCTGGTAAAAAAAACACATCAATTACAACTGTAGTACTGTCGCAAGCACTCTACAATTCTACGCACATTCTAATACAAATAAAAGGAATTAAAATTTTTTTTTTCGATTTTGTTGAAAATTAAATTCTAATTATTGTACTTGAACATTATTTTTTTTATATAATGTATATGTATAAATAATTTGTTTTTTTTTTTAATTTACAGAATGAAATTTTTCTAATTGTTTTTCCTATGGGAAAAGATTTTATAAAATTGAAGAAGAATTCTTTGATTTTAAGGTTGAAATTAAAGTTTTTAATATTTTTTTCTAAATAGTCAAAAAATTGTATATTAAAAAAAAAAATTTTTTTTTTGTCTTTCTTTTAGTTGCGTTTTGTCAAAAAAGTTAATACATAAAAATTATTTATCATTATTGGAAATATTTTTTTTTTATAAATTAAGTTTAAAAAATAATAATTTACTTAAATAAATTGTTATAACAATTTTTTCTTTTTATTATTATTTTTTTTCTGTTTCTTTTTTTTCTATGAGAATGTTCATTTCAGGTAATATTCCTATTTACAGTTGAAAAATATTAATTTTTCCCTTTTTTTTTGGCATTGATTTTGTTTTCAGTAAAAAAAATTTGAATAGAAAAATGTTTGGTTAATTTATTTGTAAAATTTATTTACGATTTTTGGAAGAAAAAAAATTTTTTTTCTTATTCTCTTTCTAGAATAAATAAAATTAATAAAAAGTAATTTTAGATATTTAAAAAAAAAAATTTTTTAATTCCAATAGTTTGGAAAATTTAATTAATTTAAAAAGAAAACTAAAAATTGCTTTTTTAAGGTATTGTTAAAAAAAAAATTTTTAATGATTTCAATTTACAATTTTTGTTTTCATTTATTTCTTTAGGGTTTTGAATTTCCGTGCAATGAAAAAATTTCTATTTTTTCTATTTTTTTTTCCTAAACTAATAAATTAAATATTTTTCTACGAAAAACAAGAAAAATTAACATTTTTCATCATGATGAATTAAAAAAAATTCTAGTGATATTAATTCATTTAGTAAAATTTCATTGGGAAAAATTTGTCTATTTTTCTCAATATCTTGATATAAAAACGATTGTTTTTTTTTTCATAGAATAAATAGAAAATTTTTTCCTCCCTCAAAATAGGAGAAAAAAAGACAATTTCATCCTTTGAAAGTGAATTTTTCTTTTTCTATTGATGCAAACAAGAATAAAATTATTCTCGAATTAGTTTTTGTTTTTACTTCCTTTTCTCTTTTTTTCAAAATAGTGAAAAGAAAAAATGAATAGAATTAAAATTATTGATCGCGATGATAAAAATAAAATTAAAAAAAAAAATGGAATCTTATTGAATCTCGTGAGTATAAGGCGATTTACCATTTGTCACGCAATATATATTATTATAAAAGTCTCTTGTGTTATCGCGTATAAAAATTTTAATTCTTTTTAATGTAATAAATGATAGTCACGTGACTAGTCGGATTGCATATTTTTTTTTTCTTGATGGAAGTTATTCGACTCGAAACGTTTTCAATATAATCGTTCTTTTTTTTTCTTTTTGCTTTTTTTTAAAAGTATTTTCTTCATTTTCTAGCTTGAAGTGCATTCGAAAGCCAATCCATGGCTGGATCGAGTCCTTCGCCTTTTTTTGCTGATGTTTTGAAAATTTGGAAAGTCCTATTTTTTAATGCGTCAAGTCCAAGCGCTTGATGAACTTCGGCTACTGTTAAACAGCCAGGCATGTCTTGTTTATTTGCTAGTACTACTAAAATTGCATTTTGCAACTCGTCCTCCTGTGCAAAATAAAAATTGTCGATGAATAAATTATTATTTTTCATTTTATTATTTTATTATTATCAGGCCTCGGATATTGACTTTAAGGGACAAAAAGAATCGTTTTAGTCGAATTATATTTAAAAAAAAGTCGATTATTTTTATTTTAACAAAATTTAATTGGTTAATAAATATTTTACTTTAAAAAACTAATGTTTTTAGAGATTAAATTCATTTGATTAATTCTGTAATGAGAATAATTGTATAAAAATATTATCAAGAAAATTTATTTCAAATATTTCAAAATCGAACTAATTGTAAGATAAATTTTCAAAATTTTATTTTGTTTTGTACAAAATTTCTAAAAAAAATTCTTAAAGTTCCATTTTTATAATTTTTTGAAATTTTATTTAAGCAAATTTTAAGCAAAAATTTTGTCATAATTTTTTATTTTGATGGTCAAAAAAATTTCTGGCAATACTGAATCAAGTTTTACCGATTTTTAAATAAAAATTTTTTTTAAATAATAATTTTGGAAGAGTTTAAAGTTGAAAATATTAGAAATAATTGAATTACAAAGGATTTTGTTAATTTTCAGACAATAATTAAATTTTACAGAACTAAAAAGCAATTTATGAAATAATTTTAAATACAATTTTTTTAAAAATAATTGAATTTTCAAAGATTTAAAATTTTAATTTTTGAAATTAATTGAACTTCAAGTGATTTTTAATTAAAATTTTTTTGATGATTTCACTAAAAAATTTATTAAAAATTGCAAACAAAAATACAATAATTTGAAAACATTTTAAGTGAAAAATGAGTTTAGATAGTTGAATTTTCGAAGAATATTATAAAAATCATTACAAGTAATTGAATATTAGGAGAGTTATAATTGAAATTATTAAATTTCAAAAAATTTTAAATGGAGAGAAATTTAGAAATAATTAAATTTTAGAAACTTTTAAATTGAAATTTTTGATAATAACTGAATTTCAAAAGATTGTGTTAAATTTTAGACAATTATTTTTTTATAAGAAATTTTTTTTTTAGTAATTTTTGTTGATGAAGAATTTATTAGAAATAATATTTAAAAAAATTGAATTCCAAAAGTTTTTAATTGAAAAATGCTTTCAGATAATTGCATTTTTGAAGAATATTATAAAAATCATTAAAAATAATTGAAATTTTTGCAAATAACTAAATTTCAAGTGATTTTGAATTAAAAATTTTTGGTTATCTTATTTGCTAATTTTTTTAAAAATTATAAACATATATTAAAATAAAAATTTTAATTGAAAAATAGTTTAAGATAATTGAATTTGTGAAGAATTTCATTAAAATTATTAAAAATAATTAATTTTGCGACGAATTTTAGTTAAAAATTTGTTAAATAATTGAAATAAAGAAGATCTAAAGAAGATTTGCATTATATACTAAAAAAACGTAGTTTGTTTAAAAATTTTGTAAAAAAAAAATGAATAGAAAAATAATTAAAAATTTCTTAATTGAAATAATATTTACATATTTATTTTTTTTAGAATAAAATTTCTACTTACCCTCAACATATAAAGTAATTCGTCTTTTGATATTCCTATTCTATCTCTGTCGGCGGAATCGACAACATAAATAATTGCGTCTGTATTTGAATAATAACATCTCCAATAAGGTCTAGAAAATATAAAATAAAAAATGAATTTTTTAAATACAAATTATTTTATTTAATTCTAAATTCCCGTTAATTAATAAATTAATTATTAATAATTAATTTCAATTACCATTATAATTGAATTTAAGAATTTAAAACAAACAGAGGAAGTAAAAAATTTTAATTTCTTAAAAAATAAAAAATCGTCATTTAATTATAAAAATTTCTAGTGAAATATCTATTTCATAGATTATTTTTAATTGTTTCTAAATGTAAAATAGTTTTTCGAAAAAAGCAATCAATAAATATTATAATGTAAATTTGTAAATTTATAGAAAAAAAAAAATTAAAATTTTTTCAAAAACAAAAAATTCCTATTAATTTTATAATTTTTAATAAAATTTAATAATTTCTATAGAAAAAAAAATGTTTTTTTTAAATTTTTTACAATAAAACTTGTAATTTTAAATTCTCAATAATGTTTAAAAAGTAAATTGAAACTCTCCAAGATAATAAAAAATATAAAAATTTCCATAAATCTAATTAAATAAAATTTAGATTAATATTTTTGTATCTTGAAATTGAGTAATTTATGTTTATTATATTATGTTAATTATTTTTAATTATTATTAAATTATGTTAATTATATTTTTAAAAATACAAATTTTTTTTATCAAATATTAATGATTTTTTAAAAATTTTATTATTCTTTTTCTCTTTTTTTTTTTGAAAGAAAATAATTTTTGAAGAAATTTTATTTTTTTAGATTTAGATATATATTATCAGTTTTTTTAGTTTAGGCCAGAAATCCAAATTTTGAAATTAAAGATTAGAAAAAATTCCTTTTTTCAATCATATTTATTAATTATTATCGAAATTAATTAATTATTAATATTATCGAAACGCCGAGATAATTAATTAATACATATAATTGAAAAAGGGAATTTTTTCTAATCTTTAATTTCAAAATTTGGATTTCTGGCCTAAACTAAAAAATGATAATAAATTAATTTTTGTTTTAATAATTTTTACCTTATGCTAGTTTGTCCTCCAAGGTCCCATACTTGAAATTTTAAATTTTTATATGTTACTTGTTCTACATTAAAACCTATTGTAGGAATTGTTGTCACAACTTCTCCAACTTGTAACCTAAAAATTATATTATATTAAATTTTTCACATATTTTTCTATTATCTACTCTTATAAAAGTAAAGTACTTTATTTTTTTTTTTAATAAAACTTCTAATTAGCAAAAAATCAATAATAAATTTAATATAAAAATAATCAACATTTATATTTTTATTTTCATAATATTAAAAATAATAAAATAATAATATTTTTTTTATTTTAAAATATTCGAAAACTTTCTGTGACTTTCGAATTTAATTTTTTAGTCGAAATAAAAAACTATTTTTTCTTAACATTAAAGAGAACAAAATATTTTTTTTTTTAAAATTTCTATCTAAATAAAAATTAATTTCAAATTATAAAAACTTTTAATTTATGTTTAAAAACACAAATTCATAAGAAAAAAAAATCCATTGCCAGAGAAAAATATAAAAAAATTCTAACCTCGAAATTTCGAAAATCTATTTTCACTTTCGAAAAAAAAATTGTAAATATTTTGAAAAAAAAATAATTATGATTCGTATAATATCGTATTCTCTTATCAGAAAGTAATTAGGAAAAAAAATGAGGTTGACACAGATTTACAAAATATATACACATAGAGAGAGAGAAAGAGAGAGAGTAAAAGAAATAAAGAATGAAAAACCTGTATAAAATTGTCGTTTTTCCAGCTCCGTCCAAACCTAAAATTAAAATTCGCATTTCCCGACTGCCGAGTAAATTGCGAAAATAACTAAATACACCTCCTGTAAATAAATTGATTTTTTTTTACAATGACATTTTTTTTTTCAATAGAGAAAAAAAGGAATCTCCGAGTGAAAGTGGAAATTTAATATCGTTGTGCTGTATAATTTCATGCCGGGTAATTTTTTTTTTTTTTTTTTTTAACACGTAGACAAAAAAAGTTTTTTTTTTAAAATAAATTGACTCACCCATTTTTTTTAACACTAAATTTTATCTCCAAATCATAAATTATTAACAATTAGTAGCGTTTTGATAAAAGGAAAATATTAAAGAAATTTAAATATACTCTATACGATATTTTGATATCAATTATTGACTGATATGGCGTTTACGCATTTACCGACTACAATTATTGCCATACGTGACAGATGATGCAAAATAGAAGTTTATCTGACACCTGGTGGATAATGAACGAGATTCAAAAAAAATTAATTTACCTAAAAAGGGCTTCCCAATACAGGGTTGGGTAGGTATAATTAATATTTCAAATAGAGTTGAGCGTCCGAAATGTGACACTGAAATCAAGATGTTTTAATCATGTGAGTTTACGTTCTATGTTTCATATCTCGAAATAGTGGATTTTATTTGAGCGCGAAATTTTAAATTATTCTTTACAAAAATTAGCATTAAACGCCATTTGATCTAATTTACAAATAATGTCAAAAAAAAAAACATAAAAATTCGTTTAATAATTATTATATTACATAATCATAATTTCTTCCAAACGTAAATAAAATTATTATAAAACTGTTAAAATTATTATTTATCCTTTTTTTTTCTAAACGTATTAATTTGATTGGCTCTGACAAACATTTCATTTCCACTGTGAAAATTGAATATTGTTTTTATTATTACAGACGCATAAGTTTCACTCTGCATTTTCTTATGGAGCATTTACACCTATAAAAAATTTTCTCCACTTTGCATTTTCCGAAATACACTTATCTGATTGGTTTTCCAGAATCTGATTCATTGTGGACAACCAATCAGGTAAGTGTATTTCGGAAAATGCAAAGTGATGAAAATTTTTTGCCGAAGATGTAAATGCTCCATTACTTTTTCCAAAAACGGAAAATGCAGAGTGAGACAAACTTATGCCTCTGTCATAGGAGAGAGAAAGACAAGAATAGTTTTTCCAAAAGAGGTGTGACCGTACCTTTATAGAGCCAATCAAATTTAGTGATTCTCTGTGAAAATGCATCGCTCGCTAAAAAAAACCAAGATGGTATAAAAACACCTTTATGCACAAATTTTCGAAAAGTCAAATAAAATGTTAGAAAAAATTTTATTTGTCTTTTCTAATCTAACCTATAAAAAAAACTACAAAACTCTAAAAATTAAAAAAAAAATGAAAAAATTTTTGATTCTCTAAAATTTTTACAGCTTTCTTTTATTTAAAAAACGGTAATTAAAAATCGTTTTTTCAAATCTAAAAGTCAACATATATTTTGGAAAATTTTATTTTTTCGAGAAAAAACAAATGCTCTGATCTAGTCATAGACTATGTATGAAGAAAATCAGGGATGGGTAAATGTAACAAACTAGAGGTTTTCTACGTATGTTACATGGTTTGTTACAGAGGTAAAATACGTATGTTACCCCCCCACTACCGAAAAATGCATTAGGTAACAAATTTTTGAAATATCATACGTATGTAACATACGGTAACAAACCATGTAATATACGTGAAGTATGTTACCTACCCATCACTGAAGAAAATAGCTAACGCAAATCACGATTGTTATTGGTTGATTATTATTTAATCTGCGCGTGCGTTGTGAAACCTTATAAATAGTTTCTAAGATCATGATCATGCCTTCTTAAATTTTCCGTTAACCATAGTGTGCACGTGTTCCTGGAAATAATTTTTTTCCTTCTTCTGTGAAGAAGTTATAAAAACAAAAAAAAATGGTAAATATTGAATTTTAATTGCTATTCTCTTTATTCAATAAATATTCCGTTAAATTTTAATAATATTTTTATTAAATTTTCTTAAAATTTTGACATAGTAGAGTATAAATATTTTTGAAACACGTGTCACTCGAAATCAAATAATTTTGCTTTTCGTTAATGTCAGGTGACTGTTAGGTCTGTAATGTTAATTTGTCCGTAAATTTTCTCGTAAAATGTTGAATGGATTGAGTTGAAATTTTGTGGAGAAATTTAAAATATGGTAAACAATGGTTGTGAAGTGGGAAAATGTAGATATAATAAAAGGCATAAAAATTGCTAAAAAAAAAATCCGACACTCCTAACCTAACATTTTTGAACTATTTTCAAGTATTTTAAAATAATTATTTAACAAATTGTTCTCATGAAAATAAAAAGAATGTTAATTTACGAATATATAAAGATATTAAATATATTAAAAATTATATAATTTTCTAAAATTAAAATTGTAATAATTTTATAGTATAATAATAATAATCTATAATTTCAGGCCTCGGATTATACGACTTTTTCGACTATTTCAGACTTTTTTTTCAAAACTACGACTTTTTTCGACTTATTTTAATAAAATGCGACTGTTTCGACTTTTTTTTACATTTAAAAAAAAAAATTATAAATAAAATATATTTTTTTTAGTATAAAATGCAGATCTTCAGATTTTCTTTATTTCAATTATTTAACAAATTTTTAACTAAAATTCTTCACTAAATTAATTATTTTTAATAATTTTAATGAAATTCATCACAAATTCAATTATTTCAAATTATTTTCCAATTAAAATTTTTTTATGAAAAATAAAAAAACCAAAAAATTTTAATTTAAAATCATAAATCAATTCAATATCAAATAAAATTCAATTATTTTTAAAAAATTTCAATTTAAAATTAAATATTATCAAAATTTTCAATCAAAAATCAATTAAAATTAAATTATTATCCAAAATTTCAATTAAAATTCAATTATTTCCCAAAATAATTGGAAAAATTCAATTATTTTCAAAATTTTAAATTAAAAATCAACTAAAATTCAATTATTTTCCAAATTTTCAATTTCAAATCAAATAAAATTCAATTATTTTCAATATTTCAATTCAAAATTAATTATTATCAAAATTTTCAATCAAAAATCAACTAAAATTGAATTATGCAAAATTTCAATTGAAATTCAATTATTTTCCAAAATTTAAATTCAAAATCTTCTAAAATTCAATTATTTTCCAAATTTTCAATTTCAAATCAAATAAAATTCAATTATTACCCATAATTTCAATTTAAAATTAACTAAAATTCAATTATTTTCAAAATTTTCAATTTAAAATCAACTACAATTCAATTATTTTTAAAAATTTCAATTCAAAATTAATTATTATCAAAATTTTCAATCAATAATCATCTACAATATTGAATTATTATCCAAAATTTCAATTATTTTCTAAAATTTGAATTTGAAAGCATCTAAAATTTAATTATTTCTAAAAATTTTTGAAATTTTATAATTTTAATTATAACTCTAAGGAAATTCAATTATTTTTAACTATTTTTATACTATTCTTTGAAAATTCAATTATCTGAAACCATTTTTCAATTAAAAAGGGTTTTCAAATTATTGTATTTTTGTCCGCAATTTCTAATAAATTTTTTAGTGAAATCATCAAAAAATTTTTATTAAAGATCACTTGAAGTTTAATTCATTTCAAAAATCTCAATTGTAAATCTTTGAAAATTCAATTACTTTTAAAAAAGGTGAATAAAAAAAATATTTGATAAATTATTTTTAGTTCCGTAAAATTTAATTATTGTCTGAAAATTAACAAAATCTTTTGAAATTCAATTATTTCTCAAAATTTCAACTTTAACCCTTCCAAAAGTATTATTATTTAAAAAAAAATTTTTTTAATTAAAAATCTGTAAAATATTTTAGTTAAAATAAAAAAAAATCGACTTTTTCGACATTTTTTTTTAATATAAATTGACTAAAACGACTTTTTTTTGCGCCTTTAAGTCGATCCGAGGCCTTTAATTTTCCTAATTAAAAGAGAAAAATTATTTACATGATGACTTGCTTTGGTCCGTGTTGCTGATTTGCTTCTGATTAAAAAACAAAGCTTTGAACTGATAATTTTTAAATTTTTTCTTTACATAAAAAAAGCACAATTGTAAATACATTTTAAAAATTTTATTTATTATATTTTCAATAGATCACCATATCCAAGAAGTGGCAGAACTTCCACTCTTTATTTCGAAGAAAATTCAAACTTTACAAGAAGCAAAAAAAGTCGTAATCTTTTTTTTTTTTGAAAAAATTTCAATGGAATAATATTGTCAAGGTAAGAATAGGAAAAGATTTTTATTTTCTAATTAAATGAATAAATCTAAAAGCATTGGAAAATGTCCCCGTTTTTAGAAAATTATTTTTTTAAACGGTCCGTTAAAAATGCAAGAATAATATGGTCATGGCGTTCCTATTGAACGAATTTCGTCAATGGGGGTTTTCTTGATTGCACAATTTTATTTTCCTTTTGCGTATTAATTGAAAAATATTTTGAAATTGTCTTTTTTTTACTGAATTGAAATTAAATTTCATTTTTGTCAAATGTAATCAAAATTTAAATAAGTTTTTTGTTTTCGTTTTTATAGATGTACAAAAAAAACAACGATTAAGGGCAGAAAGAGAAAAAATGCGAAATTTTCTTTTGCATTGAACGTCTTGGATCTTTGATTGTTTACGTATATAAAATCAGGTATAAAATTATTTTTAAAATAATATATTTTTTTTTATAATAATATTATTTTTTTCTTTTTTTAACTGATTGTTTGAGATTTAAAAGAAAAATTGGAGATAAATTTACAAATTTTTCAAATACCTGAAGGAGTTTAATTATTTTTATATAGGGTAAGTGCACCAATTACGGCGCGTTCATAAAAAATAACTGTTATTATTATTATTATAAGTGTTGCAATTTAAGAAAATTATTTTAATCTTTTCTTGATACAATTACTAATGAAAATGCACATTTAAACAATTATTAATTTAATTATTTGAGATGAAATTTTTTCCTTCGCCGTAATTGAAACATTTTTAATATTTCCATTGGCTTTAATTACGGTGGGCAAAGTATTTTCAAAATACACGTAATTTTGAGTCACCGTAATTGATACACCGAAACTGATACAAACGCGCCGTAATAGAAAATTACGGTATTAGTTTTAATTTCTCATATTTGTTTAAATAATCGATTTTTATAAAGTTTAAATCAGGATGGTCACCGACCGGGAATACCGGAATTTTTAATAAAAACCGGGAATTTTAATTAAATTTACATTAAAACTAAATTTTATTTATTATAAATAATTTTTTTTTCCTTTTTTTATAAGGAAGAAGATAGCGTTTTTTGTTTTTTGATAGGATCCAAAATATGGCCAAAAAATTACAAAAACCACAACAAAAATCACAAAATCTGACAAAAATACCGAAATTTGAATTTTTTCTACCCCAGATGTGCTTTCTAGGGTTAAGTTTCAGTGGCCACTCTGTAAAATTTTTTTTATTATCTAAATAACATAAGCTTTTAGTTTAATAAGTCTTAAATTGACTTTATACAATAGAAATGTCAAATTTTCTATTTCAAAGGTATTTTGACTCGAATTGCGCCGTAATTAGTGCATTTATCCTATTTCTAATATTTATTTTTCATGATGATTTGATTTGGTCCGTGTTGCTGATTTGCTTCTGATTATTAAACAAATCTTTTGTCTGATTAAATTTTAAATTAACATTTTATATATATATATATATATGTAATTATCAATGTGTTTTATTGAGAAAATTATGTTTTTAATTTTTAGAAAACGTGAAAAGTGATGAAATCGCATCAAGTCTGTGATTTGGAGGATAAGAAAAAGTTGACGAAATTTTAAAAAGAAATTTAAAAACAAGTTTCTTTAAAAATGGAAAAAAATGTATTACAAGAACTACAGCAAAATATAAAAAAAAAGTGTGTACGATTTTTTTTTCCTTGGTGATATATTGTTTATATTATATAAATATAAAAATTATATATTGTATTTAAAGCAAAGTTGAAATAAATTTGTAAAAATCGCGTTAATGTATGAATTTTTCTGTTTATTTACCAAATACATAAAAATTTTAAAGATTTATTCGTAAAAAAATTTTTTTTTTTTTTGAAAATGCATTGCATTGAATTTCTCTAAATTTAAAAATAATACTTCTAAAGACTTTACTAAAACCAAAATGGTAATTTTCCATTTTTCTTGTAAGGAGATATTGATATTTGAAATTGTTGAAAATTCATAAAACTTTTCCAAGATTTAAAGTAAAATATTTCATATTTCCACATATAAAGAATTTTAAAAACTCAGTAGATCATATATATATATATGAAAGTATAAATTAAAATTACTTAATTTTAAACAAAATTTGATTCAAAAATTTTTCTAGAAAAAATTTATTTCCAAAAAGTGTAAATTTGACACAACAAATTAATTTACTTTATAATTAAATAATTACAACTCATAATCAAAAGAAATGTTGAACTTTAAAATAGTTATGAACAATTATAAAAAAAAAATAATTTATATTTAAAATAGAATTTTGAAAAAAATAGGCGTCAACAGTTTTGGTTGAAATGGATTGACTCTTTTTTGAATTATTTTAAATAATATCAACACACTGACCAGATAAGCAGTACTGAAACAAAGTTAATTAAAATTTTCATTTTGACGAATTTTTATTTTTATTCGATTTATTATTTTGCAAAATTTTTATATAACTAAAAATTTACTTCACAGAAATAAAAATTAAATTTCTTTTTTAGAAATCTCCTACTGAATTAAAATTTTGAAAATTTGTCTTAAGTAAAATTAATTTTACATAGAATAGCAAATAATTATTTGAAATAAAATATTTATTAACTAATTAAATTTATTAAAAATAAAAATCGACTTCTCTTGAAATGTAAATTGACTAAAACGATTTTTTTTTTTGGATCTTAAAGTCGATATTTAATAATACAATAAACATTGTTTTATTAGGGAAATTGATATTTAAAAATATTTTACTGTAATTAATTTTTAATTACCTTTCCATCACCACAAGAAGATCCCTCGGCTGGAGGTATTTTACGTACCCACCAAGCCATGTTTTTGTGTATACAGTATAACTCTAAACAAGTTGTTTTTTCCTATAAAACAATTGTAATAACAAAATACAAAAAATGGACAATAAAAATAAATTCTTATGTTACTGTTAAAAAAGAAACACATAAATAAGCTCTAAAATTAATTTGTTAAAATTTTAATTTCACAAAATTTCATTACCTAAAATTTATACTTTTAGTTAAATTTTTATTTTTTCGAATTATTATTTAACAGAAATTCCATTTAATCAATAATAATAATAATAATTTAAACTATTAAATTCCATTTATAAAATTGTTACTGAAATGAATTTTATTTTACAGAGTTTTTATTTTCGTATTTTTGGAGGAAATGATAATAATAATTGGAAGAAATAAAAATTTGATTAAAAGTAAATTTTAGATAATTAAATTCTGTACCAAATAAAAATGTTCAAAAAAAAAAAAAAAAAAAATTAATTTTAGAACAGTTACAGTTAATGGAACTTACAGTGTAACATTTTGTGTATCCAAGATTTTGGCATTGTTCATCTAAAGACATTATTTCACCGGGTAATATTCTTGCTAATGGTTCATTATTTTTATATTCTGCTGGATTATTTCGAATGCATTTTGTAAAATCTTCACTAAAGAGGAATAAAATTTTTATAGATAAAAAATAAATCAATAATAATTAATTAAATTAATTATGCACCAACATAAATAAACTTAAATGATTTACATTATTATACATGTGTAAAATTTAAATTCAAAAAAAAAAAAATTAAAATTTTCAACGCACCTTAAAACAATTCCAATAACTTCTTTAGAACAAGAAGAAAATAAAATTCTATTTTTATTATAACTAATATCACCCATAATATAACCTTCCTCTTTTAGACAATGTTTAGTACCATTTTTAACAAAATCTAAATCTTCTTCATCATGTGGTGCACCAAATCTGTATTATGAAAAAAAAAGATTTATAATTGTTAAAAAAAAAAAAATTTTCCAAAAATTACATATAAATTAATACAATATCGCGTAAAATAAATGCAAAAAAAAATTTTTGTGCGATCTTACATATGAGCTAATTCATGGGCAGCAGCAATAATGCCTTGAAAACCATTATTATCTTCAACAATACCAGAAGAGTAGTATTTATCATCTTCATGTCTGCATACTCCAGCAGTAAAAGCCATACCTTTATTATATGTAAAATATAATTACTTTAATATTAAAAAAACATATTTTTTTAAAAATAATTTTGAAATAAAATAAAAATTTCTTCAATTACGAAACATGTTTTTTTTAAAATTTTATTTCTATTTAAACATAAATTTTTATTCTTTAATTTAAATAAAAAAAATAATTTTTTAATCAAAGACATTTTCTGTAAATCAAATAAATTTTTCTTTAAGTCAAAGAAATTTTTTTTTTAAATTTAATAAATTATTGTATGGATGAATAATTTTTTTTTATCAAAAAACGATTGCAATTAAAGAAAAAAATTTTTTTTAACTTGTCCTCTACTTTAGAAGGTACAAAAAAGATGTTTTTTTTGTACCTTTCAAAAAAATACCATTAAACATATATATACCAGCTGTTCTTCTATTTTCATAATCTTTAAGCAACAATTCCCTTCCAGTCATAAGTAGGGATATATCATAATTCTTCTTTGGTGGAATGAATTTAATCTCATGTAAAAATTTACTAAATTCGTGCAACATTATTTCCGAATATACCATTTCTTCGGAAATATTGCTGAATGCATTATTCACAAATGACAGTGGATCCTTAAAAAAAAATATATATTTTCAAAAATATATTGTAGAAAATTTTCCTTACACCCAGAAAGAAAAGATTTCTTTGAAACAAAGAAAACGTTTTTTTTTTTTAAATCACTTTTTGAATCAGACAATTTTAAAATGAAATAAATATATATTTTTCATTTAAAGAAATTTGTTTGCATTGAAATAAAAATTTATTTCTTTGTTTCAAATAAAAAATTTCATTAAAATAAAAAATCGAAAAGTCAACAAAAAAAAGAAAGTAAAGAAACAATTTCTTTAAATCAAAGAAATTTTTTCTTTGACTAATAATGCACGAATTTTTTTCATTCAGAGAAAATTTATTTTAAACAAAGAATCTTTTTCCTGGGTGCGTATATAATTAATCAAATATGTTTCATTTGAATCAATTTATAATTGACACAAATATCAATTATGTTTGATGGAAATATAAATATTTGATAATATTCAAGTAATCAATGATTTGAATGAAATAAATTTTCTTTTTTGTAATATATATTACATTAAGTAATACTATTCCGGTAACATAGAGGCGAATCTTTGGGTTTTCAAATTCTCTGTATCTTAAATCAACTCCATTCCAGAAACTCAAAGTATATTCTATCGCTTTTATCACATCATAATTAAATTTTCTGTCAAAAAGAAAAAAATTAATAAATACCTCTGAAATAATAGTAAAAATAAAATAATTTATATCTAATAGCATGATTATTTTTCGCTACATTATAGACCTATCGGAATTTTTGTGTTGTAAAATTAAAAATTAAATTTATTAAGCACAATTTTATAACGTGAATTTATATATTTAACTGAAATAATAAATAATAATAATTTAACTCAAATAATACAATTTTTATTTAACAGAATTTATGATTGGGAAAATTTTTATAATTTTTATTTAACAGAATAAAAAATTATAAAAATATAACAGAATTTTGTATATGAAAAATGCAATTTTATGAAAATAAAATAATAATCAGTGATTATAAAATTCTGCTAAATAAAAATTGAATAATTTTTTAAAATTTGAAATCAATTTGAACAAAGATTAATTAAATTTATTGCAACTTACTTAAAAAGTAGATCGTCAATGAAAATCATAATTTCCGGATAAACTACATTTGAAATCTCCGCTAGTGATCTTCGGGAGATACTCTTGAATTTCATAATTTTATTATCATCGAACACTTTAGGTGTAAAAAGTTCTGAAAAAAAATAAATTCTTTCTCTATTAACGTATTTAATACTAAAAAAAATTAAACACCTTAAAAATTAAAATATAATAAATATTTTTAAAACATCAGCTATTATACCAAAATAGTAGAATATTATTTATATTCCCCCAACAGTATCTAAAATTTCAGCAATATTGCCAACATTGCTTTCTGCAATTTTTGAATATTGACTGTAATGTTGCGAATATTGCTGCAAATTTAGATGCTGTGTAGGTTCAGAATTAAAAAAAAAAGTCGTTTTTTAATTTATTTGCAATGAAATATTTACTCGAAGCATTATTAAATGTTTGCCTATAAATTATATGTTCATCAGTATTTATAAAACCTTCGTCATCATTTTCAAATAATGAAAAATTTTTTTTCAACAAATCGCGACGTTCACGAAAATGACCAAACATAGGACGTATAACCATGTTGTTATTGATGATTCCATTCTAAAAAAAAAGAAAAAAATTTATTATACAAAAATTCAAAATATTTAATGGATTAAAAAATATGCCACATGTAATGTAAAATATATTTACAAATTCAGATTTTCCAAGTTTATTAATGGTGTGTACAATAGATGATGAAGTTTTTGGATCTTGATAAAATTTTAAGAAAACATTGTTCATCACCTATAATCATATTGTCGTTTTTTCTATTCTATTTTTTTCATTTGCTAAAGAATTTTTTTTTTTTAATATTAAAAAATTAAAATATATATATAGAATACATACATTTGGTAGAAATTTAAAATTCACAATATTTTGAGCACTACTACTGGCAGTAAAAACATTCGTCTTTGTACCTGCAATTAAACCTTCAGTTGGTTGCAAATAAAATATTTGCTCTTTAGCCATTATTATTGTTTGAATTGTTAAAATCACGCTGCCTCTTTTGTGACGAATTGGTACAATTTCATAGTCAGATACTAAAAAAGAGATTTAAATTAATGCAACAAAAATATAAATTGAATATTCTTGAAAAAAATTGATAAAATAATTTATATTTATAAAAATAATTACCATCATCAATAATTGAGAAATCATGCTCAATGTTACATTGCGTAAAAGGCACAAAAAAAGTGAAAAATATGAAATACATATATGAAAATATACAATTTTTTTAAATTTCCAAAAGAAAAACTATTTTTTTCGTTCTTTTTATTTAAAAAAAAAAATTTAATTGCGAAAAAGTCACTTGACAATACCGTTCGGACTGAAACACGCACCGGAATATTAGACTAATATTCTAATTTGTACCTGGATTTATATAGTTAGCAAAAATATTTGTCTTTCTGAAATTGATTAAAAATCACGTTTTTTTTTTTGATAATTCAAAACATCGTTTGCAAAAAAAGAATAAATCACGTATAAATTCCGAATTTTAAATTATTTTTTTTTTCAATAATTAAACATAAATCAAACATTTCGTTTGTATTGATATTTTCAAATTATTTTTCTTATGAATCGAGACATATTATTTGAAATTTAATAATAAATAAATAAAAATAAAGACATTAAAATAAATTACAATTATATTAAATTAAAGATTAACCAAATAAAATAATCCAATTTTGTAAAAAAAAAAAACACAAAAATAAATAATTGTTTATGAATAATACAAATAAATAAACAAAACTTGCACAAAAACAATAAACAAAAATAAAATTTCAACGGAACAACATTCCACGTTTAAGACACAATTTAAACTGACATCCGAATACAATGTACTCACAATATCATTCAAAAAAATAAAATAAAAGCAAAACCGAAGAATAGCAGAATGAGAATTTCCTTATTAATTTATTTATTGGCTAAATAAATTTTTTTAAAAAATAATTTCGTAAGATTTGTCAAAAAATAATTAAATTAGTGAATTTATTTAATTTTCTCAGAAAATATATTTTTCCAAAAAATTGTTTGAAATTTAATTATTTTGAAAAACTGTTGATGATTATTTAAATTTAAAATATTTTTACTATCATTTGTAATTATAATCAAAAATTACATTATATCTGTCTTCGAATTTTTAAAAATCGACTTTTTCTTTGTTATCAAGTACCTTAGAAACTGTAGGATCGATTTTTATAAAAAAAAAAAAAGTTCTAACCTTGTATTAAAAAAAATATTCCTTTTTTCGATAATAAGGTTTTTTTTAACATTTGTGGTCCCCAATGTTTAATATTTAAAAACTGCCAATCTAATAAATTTTTTTTTGCCATTTTCAGGCCTCGGATCGACTTAAAGGCACAAAAAAAGTCGTTTTAGTCGATTTTTTTTTATTTTAACTAAAATATTTTACAGATTTTTAAATAAAATTTTTATTTTTAAATAATACTTTTGGAAGGGTTAAAGTTAAAATTTTTAGAAATAATTGAATTTCAAAAGATATTGTTAATTTTCAGACAATAATTAAATTTTACAGAACTAAAAATAATTTATCAAATAATTTTAGATAACATTTTTTAAAAGTCATTGAATTTTCAAAGATTTAAAATTGAGATTTTTAAAATTATTTGAAACTTTAAGTGTTTTGTAATTAAAATTTTAGATGATTTCACTAAAAATTTATTAGAAAATGCGGACAAAATACAATAATTTGAAAACCATTTTTAATTTAATAATGATTTCAGATAATTGAATTTTCAAAGAATATTATAAAAATATAGTTAAAAATAATTGAATTTCCTTAGAGTTATAATTGAAATTATTAAATTTCAAAAAATTTTAGAAGCTTTTAAATTCAAATTTTTTGAAAGTAATTGAATTTTTATTGAAATTTTGGATAATAATTCAATTTCAGTTGATTTTTGATTGAAAATTTGGATAATTAATTTTGAATTGAAGTTTTTAAAAATAATTGAATTTTAGTTGATTTTGAATTGAAAATAATTGAATTTCAATTGAAATTTTGAATAATAATTCAATTTTAGTTGATTTTTTATTAAAAATTTTGATAATTAATTTTGAATTGAAATTTTCGGATATTTGAATTTTATTTGATTTTGAATTGAAATTTTGGGTAATAATTGAATTTTAATTGATTTTTGATTGAAAATTTTGATAATAATTAATTTTGAATTGAAATTTTGGGTAATAATTGAATTTTAGTTCATTTTGAATTGAAATTTTCGAAAATAATTGAATTTCATTTGATTTTGAATTAAAAATTTTTGGTAATTTTATTTGATATTTTTTTAAAATTATAAACAATTGTTAAATTTTATAAAAATTTTAATTGAAAAATAGTTTATGATAATTGAATTTGTGATGAATTTCATTAAAATTATTAAAAATAATTAATTGAGTGAAGAATTTTAGTTAAAAATTTGTTAAACAATTGAAATAAAGAAGATCTGAAGATGATCAGCATTATATACTAAAAAAAATATGTTTTATTAAAAATTTTTTTTTTAAGTGTAAAAAAAAGTCGAAATAGTCGCATTTTATTAAAATAAGTCGAAAAAAGTCGTATTTTTGAAAAAAAATTCGGAAAAAGTCGTATAATCCGAGGCCTGCATTTTGTTTGAACAAAAAAAGAAAAGAAAATTAACAGAAAATTGGCAGTTAATAAATTTGAAAAAAAAGAATGTTTTTTTTTAAAGAAATAAAAATGTTTGAAAATAAATTGAAAAATTTTCCAAACACTTTAAAAATGAATTAAAAAAAAAATTAAGCAACACATTCAAAAAAATGTTTATCATTTTTTTCGTTTATTAGAATGTAAATAAAAATTACAAGTGTGTCTACTTGGTGGCTTTAACTGGTTTTGTAGTTTTTGCCGCCGCAGTTTTCACAGCTTTTTTCGGTTTTGTTGCTTTCAAAGCAACCAATTGCTTCTTGCGCCTTTCGAGCAATTTCTTTGCTCTTAAAGCCGGTGCTTTTTTGGGCAATTCAATCTGGAAAAAGAAAATTAGTTATTTTACATTTCAATTTTATTTTAACTAAACTCATGTGTTGTTTAACTTTATTTATTATTTTTATAATAATAATAATAAATATTTTTAATTATTTCAAAGTGTCGTTAAGAATTAAGAAAAATTAAATGTAACTTCTTTTTTTACTGATGTGAAAGAAATTTTTTTTTATAATAATTATTAATTTAATTAAATAATTAAATTATTTTAAAAAAATTGTTTTACAGAAAAAATAAAAAAAATTATTCAAAATTGAATTCTTTTTTTTTTATATATTAACGAATTGTGATTATTTTTTAAATTATAAAAATACTTACGCCACGCTTTTTCGCAAGAGCCAAATCACGTTCGTGTTCTCTTTTTTCTGCCTTCAAGATAGCTGCGCGCTTCTTAACAGCCGCATATGGATCTAATTTCAACATTGCTCTGGTATTATTGAGCGGATTCAATTTCTTAACAGCGCGATGGACCTTCTTCCTGAAATTTTAAAAAAAAATTTTTTTTTCTTTATTAAATAATCATTTTATTTTGATAAAAACAAACTTTCAATAAATTAAATCGAATCAGATATCAGCTTTGTTTTAAAATCAGAAGCAAATCAGCAACACGGACCAAAGCAATTCATCATAAAGGAAAAAAAAACAGATTTATTTCGAAAAATATTAAATATAAATATTTATCAATTAGTAAAATAATTTTAAAGTAAAAATACATTTTCCAATTAAGAGAAAATATTTTTAAACTCCAGAGGAATAAGAAAAATCAATTTAGAAATTTTTGAAATTAAATATTAAATATAATAGTAATGATAAATTAATATTAAATAGTATTTTTTTAATTAAAAAAAAAAGAATAACACGAGAATAGAAAAGAAGAGGAAAAATTTATATTTATTGTTAAAAAAAAAAAATTTACCTTGGTGCGCGGAGAACTTTACGGATTTCGTCGGATTTCAATAGTTTTGAAAGATCGGTATTGGCCATCTTAGGGAAGGGAAGATTGTATCCCTTCTTGAGTTGAGCTTCCTTGCGCCATGTTCCATAAAGAGCATCCAATTGATCGAAAGCGGATTTTGTCCAAATGACAAAGCGACCAACATGACCGCCTGGTGCCAATTTCAATAAACTCATTTTATTGATGTTCATTAAATCTACGCCAGGAATGTTGCGGAAAGCTTTCCTGATGCCCTGAGAGGATAAAAAAAAAAGAGAAACGAAATGTAACAATGACCAATTTTCCAAAAATTTAATTATTTAAAACATTTTTCAACTTAAATTCTCCTATAAATTTATCATTTGAAATAATTTTTTTTACTAAAATTCTTCGTTAAATTAAATTATTTAACAGGAAAAAAAAATTCTTTAAAACTCATATATATATTTTAAAAAATTTATAAACAATTTTCAGTAATTCCAATTTTAAAATCTTCTAAAAAATTTTAACCACAGCTTTTCCAAAATTCAATAATTGAATTTTTTTAGTTATTAAATAATGAATATTAATATTTAATAATAAATTAATTGTGAAAATTTGTGCAGTCAAGAAAACCCCCATTGACGAAATTCAATCAATGGGAACGCCATGACCATATTAATCTTGCATTTTTTAACGGACCGTTTAAAAAAAAATTATTTTTTAAAAACGGGGACATTTTCCAATGCGTTTATTATTTATAATTTACCTTTAATTTTATTCTTCATTTTATTTTCATTTAGGAACGCATGAATTTCCCATAATTAATTTCACATTAATAAGAATTTTCATTTTAAAGAATTTTAATTTGGCAGATATTTTATTTTACAATTATTTTCTTTACATGACTTTTTATTTAAAAGAATTTTAATTTAATAGAATTCTTATTCAATTGAATTTTATGTGATTCGAATTTTTAAATGACAGAAATTACAATTCACCGAATTTCAAATTTTTAATTGATAGAAATTTTAAGACGCCAAATTTTCATTTGTCCGAAATTATAAATGACCAAACAAACAATCGATAGAAAGATTTTAAGGCGAAATTTTTAAAAATTCACCAATTAGAAATTATCAAGAAAATCGTGATTGATTAATTTGCAAAAATTGCGCCGAAATCTTTCTGTCGATTGTTTGTTCGGTGATTTGTAATTTTGAACAAATGAAAATTAAAAATTCGGGAAAATTTGAAATTCGATTAAATTAAAATTCTTTTAAATAAAAAGTCATGTAATAAAAATTACTGTAAAATTAAAATTAAGCTAAAAAAAATTCGTTAGCTGAAAAATTTTGTTAAGTAAAAATTTGTATAAAAAGAAATTCTGTCAAATGCTAATTAAAAAAAATTGAAAACATTTACAAAAAAAAAAGATGTATTATTTAAAGAAATAAATAATTGTCATACCTGATCTTGTCCGTAAACAATCAAAGGTCCACGACGTTGAATGCGACGACGATTTCGCATTTTTCCTTTTCCAGCCCTGAATCGTTGTGATTTGTACACCTATAGAAAAGAAAAACAAAAATACTGCCTTTAAAATTTTGATTTTATTTAACAAAAATCGGAGAAATTCAATTTTAATTTCAATTCAATTAAAAAAAAAAATTCTAACATTTTTTGAATATCCAAAAATTATAAATAAATAAGAAAAAAAAAGGAAAACAAATTTGTGCAGTCAAAAAAACCCCCATTGACGAAATTCGTACAATAGGAACGCCATGACAATATTATTCTTGCATTTTTAACGGACCGTTCAAAAAAATAATTTTCTAAAAACGGGGACATTTTCCAATGCGTTTATTATTTATTCATTTAATTAGAAAATAAAAATCTTTTCCCATTCTTACCTTGACAATATCATTCCATGCCTTAAATCTTCTCAAAAAGATTACGGCTTCTTTAGTTTTTTGCAAAGTTTGAACTTTGTCCGAAACAACGAGTGGAAATTCTGGTACTTCTTGGATAAGATGACCTGTTTAACAATATAATAAATTTTTTTAAAAATTTTTGTATTTACTTTCTTTTTATAAAAAAAAAAAAAAATTGAGAAATTATCAGTTTGAAGCTTTGTTTTATAATCAGAAGCAAATCAGCAACACGGACCAAAGCAAGTCATCATGTAAATGATTTTCTTTTAGGAAAAAAAAAGAATAGAATGGATTTTTAAAAAAAATGTATCAACTCAAAACGTTAATAAATTTCACAAATGAAGTAAAAAAAATTAGAATAGCGATTTCTTGAAATTTAAACTGTTATTATAAAATATAGATTTTATCAATTTTGTTATTTCAAAAGTTGGGTCAGAATTTTGGGACGCATGATTATGTTCTAAAAATCATTAGTCATAATTTAAATTTTTAGAATTTTATTTATCCTAATTAGTTTTGAACCGAATTTTTATTTGTTCGAATTAGTATTATTATTAAAACTAAAAATCCAGTTTTCAGATTTTATTCGTGAATTTTTTTTCTATACAAATTATTGGAAATAGAAGGAAAAAAAAATAATTTACCTTTAGATTGTACGAGAGCTGGAACTCCAGACGCGGCGATTGCCGAGACCATGGCGTAACGTTTTTGATTAACGTTCACTCGACGATGCCAACGTCTCCAGGGCTTAGTGGGTGCGAACATGCGTCCTCCTCGGCACATGTTGCCGAAAGCACCTTGACCGGAGCGATGAGTACCACCACCGCGAACACGTGGAATACGAGCCACGGCACGTCCAGTTCCCCATGACTCAGCAGATGTTTGATGTCCTATCAATTTTTTTTTTTTATTATTATTAATTTTCAATTATCTCGTACAAAAAAGAAAAAATTAAAAATATGAAAAAAATATCATACAAAAAGAAAACATCAAAATGATTTCAAAATGATGTTTTGCCAGTATATTTTCAATAAATAAATAAAATCATATAAATATTCAGGGTGCAGGTCTCGAATAGACTTTAAGGCACAAAAAAAGTCGTTTTAGTCGATTTATATTCCAAAAAAAGTCGATTTTTTTATTTTAACAAAATTTAATTAATAATTATTTTACTTTAAATAACTAATGTAATTAGATATTAAATTCATTTTATTAATTCTGTAATAAGAATAATTCTATAAAAATATTATCGCCAAAAATTAAAAATTCAATTGAATTTCTGTTATAGGAGTCATAAGGAATAAGAAAAAAATTTGGTATGATTTTTAAGTCTGTTTTCTTTGAAATGCGAGACAAAATACTGAAACTGTTTGACTTTGATTTTCAAGTTTTTATGCATTGAGCGATAACTTTTTTTTTTATCTTGCTGTCAATTGTCAAGATAAAAGCTTGGCAATACTAAAAAACCTCTTGCAGGTGATCTGAGGTTAAAATATTGACGTTGAACATAATTTTAAAACTGTAAATTAAGCTCCAAAACCTCTTGTCCCCATTTACCTCAACTGACCCTAATCCGAGGCCTGTAACTTTATTTTTAAACTTTGAAAAATTTGAAATTTTGTATGTTATTTGTAAAAATTTGTAAATTAAATATCTAAAGGAGCAAAAACATTTTTGTTAAAATTTTTCTACACGATTTTAAGAAAAATTTAATTTAAATTTATTTTTTTTATAATTATAAATTTATATAAATATTAATAATTATGATAATAGTTACTAAATTATAAATTTAACTAGCAAAATTAAACGTGCGCAAGCCCGCCAAATTGAATATTTAATTGTTTGGTTATAAAGAAATTAAAGATTAATATTATCAATAATAATTTAATTTATTAGAATATTATTACATATTAAATGATAATAATGAAAATTATATGTTTACAGGCCTCGGATTATACGACTTTTATCGACTTATTTTAATAAAATGCGACATTTTTTTTTACATTTGAAAAAAAATGTAAATAAAACACATTTTTTAGTATAAAATTTATATCTTCTTCAGATCTTCTTCAATTCAATTATTTAACAAACTTTGAACTAAAATGATTCTTCACTGAATTAATTATTTTTAATAATTTCATTTAAATACATCACAAATTCAATTCTATCAAAATTATTTTTCAATTAAAATTTTTATGAAATTTAACAATTGTTTATAATTTAAAAAAAATATATCACAAAAAAATTGCATTATTTTTTAAAAATTTCAATTCAAAATAAACTAAAATTCAATTATTAGCTGAAATTTTAATTCAAAATCAATTAAAAATCCAATAATTATCCAAAATTTTCAATTCAAAATTTAATTATTTACCAAGGTTTCAATTTAAAATGAAATAAAATTCAATTATTTTCTGAAATTTCTATTAAAAATTAATTATTCTTTTCAATCAAAAATGAACTAAAATTAAATTATTTACCAAAATTTCAATTAAAATTCAATTATTTCCCAAAATTTTCAATTCAAAATGAACTCAAATTCAATTATTTTCCAAATTTAAAATCAAATAAAATTTCATTATTCTCAAAAATTTGAATTCAAAATTAATTTAATTCAAAAGCATCTAAAATGTAATTATTTCTAAAATTTTCCATCGAAAATTTTCTTTTTTTGAAATTTAATAATTTTAATTATATAACTCTAAGGAAATTCAATTATTTTTAACTATTTTAATAATATTCTTTGAAATTTCAACTATCTGCAACCATTTTTCAATTAAAAATGATTTTCAAATTATTGTATTTTGTCCGCATTTTCTAATAAATTTTTAGTGAAATCATCTAAAACTTTAATTACAAAACACTTAAAGTTTCAATTAATTTCAAAAATCTCAATTTTAAATCTTTGAAAATTCAATTAAATTTAAAAAATGTTTTCCCAAAAATTGTTTGATAAATTATTTTTAGTTGTGTAAAATTTAATAATTGTTTGAAAATTAACAATATCTTTTGAAATTTAATTATTTCTAAAAATTTCAACTTTAACCCTTCGAAAAGGATTATTATTAAAAAAAAATTTTTTTATTTAAAAATCTGTAAAATATTTTTGTTAAAATAAAAAACAAATCCACTTTTTTTGGAATATAAATCGACTAAAACGCCTTTTTGTGTCTTTAAGTTGATTCGAGGCCTGTGTTTTTATAATGAATATTTAATAGGTATTCGTTGGCCCCTTGTACCTTAAAAATTAATTTTTAAAAATAAATTTTTTTCAAATTACTATCTTGTACGAAATTTCCTGGCGCATCTTTTTTCTCATCATAAATTTTTTGTATTTGTATACAATTTTTAAATCAATATACAACTTTAAAAAAAATTTCGTTGGTAAACGTTGTGTACTTCAGCTTTGTGAATTGAATTTTCGAATTTGGAATTTTAAAGAAACTTATTCCGAAATTTGAAAACACAATTATACAACTTTGGCAAAAATGAGAAAAAGAATTGTCAAAATTTGACACGTCATAAGATTACTATTCAAAAAAAAAAAAAAAAAACACGTGAAATCAGAAAAGGCCAACTTCAAGTTAGGACAGAAGGACAGACCAAGCATTTTATTATTATATAATAATAATAATTAAAAAAAAAAACATACTCCATTCAAAAATAAAAAAAAAAGAATGGAAATATTTTTGAATATCTTAATCTAATTTTTTCTAATTACAAAAAAAATTTCGAAACTATTTAACAATAAGAAATGTATTATTTTTCAAAAAATAGGAAAAAAAAACTTACCAGCTTTGCTAGAAACTGAATACGGTTGACGGCTGTTTTTCGATACTTGTTGATGAATAAAATTCACAACATCGGGTCTAATTGGAGCCTTAAAAACAGCAGGAAGTGAAATAACTTCCTCCGTTGCTTCGCTCTTTTCATTGTAAACCGTGATAACCGGTCGCGCTGTTGACAGTGACTAAAATCACAAAAAATAAAAAAAAATTCTCAAAAATTCTCATAGATTTACACATTTTTTTTTTTTTTTTCAACTAAAAATCAGAATTTCGCTTTGTTTTATAATCAGATGCAAATCAGCAACACGGACCAAAGCAGTTCATCATTTTTTGTTTTTTAAAATAAAACTTCTCGAAAAATCACAAAAAAAAAATATTTTTTAAATTTCACTTAAAATCCTCTGTTTTCTTTAACACGCACAATAAAAAAAATATTTCCGAAAAATTTGAAACCAAAGGAATCCATTTTACATTCGATGTGTGTGTGTGAGAGAGAGAGAAGTGACAAAAGTACACGACACTTGTAACATAACCTCAAAAAAAAAAAATTTTACATTGTTGATAATTCTACAAAAAATCACTTTGTACTTATCACTGAAGCGACAGGAAGAAAAAAATTGTATCTTAAAATAAAATTCTTTAGCATAAAAAGTTTATAAAGAAATATTTATAATAATAAAAAACAATAATGACATGAAAAATGACACACGTGCTCAACAAGATGGATCAATTGTTCACGATGTTGAAACTTAACTAAAGTAAATTTTTCACCAACAAAATTGTTGATTTCAATAAAATAATTAGTGTTAACATTATAATTAATTAGAAATAGATAAAACTTACCATTTTGAGGATGATTTAATGCCTTTTTACGTGCAAAATATCATCCACCGTGTAGGCTTTTGACTTCGCCTAAATAAAAAAGAATTGGAACGCTTCCGGAAGTTGAGTGTGTAAATTTCATTTACTAGTGCGCATGCTTTTAATAATGAGCGATTTTTTAAATGTCCAATAGTTTTTTTTTTTTTTTTTTTAATTATATTTTTGTTTTTGTTACTATTTATTGATAATTGTTTTAAAAAAATGTTATAAATGTAATAAATATTAATAATTAATAAACAAAAATGTGACTTAAAAGTTTAGGGTTCATTCATAGGTTGAATTGTCAGAGATTGGAAAGCAGAAAAGGTACGAAGGAACCTCTGAAATATGACAGTTTTCTAGGGATGTTTCCAAATTGAGTTCTTTATATTTTATATAAATAAAATATTAATTTATTAAAAAATATTCGTTTTAATTGATTAAATTGAATTAATTAGTAATTCACTAATTAATTTTTATTTTCGACAACTAAAAATTTGTTGCGCGTGCACACAAGAAAGTCACATGAGAGCGAATACAAAACTGCCAGCTGTTGTTGTAGCACCTTTATGGCGGGTAGTTTTGAATATGTAAAAAAAAAACATTTTTGCAAATAATTTTATAAAAAGAAAATTTATACTATTTTTGAATTCTCCACAGAATTTTATCTTAATTTATCAATTATTTTGCGAAAAAAACCTTAACATTTGAAATCACAATAATCAAATGACTTTAAATTATACAATTCCATAATGGTATAAAAGCACCTTTATATTATTGTCATAAAGTGTTTTTATGAGTGTATAACGTGTATAACCAAAATAAAAAATGTGATTTTTATTATTTTGTATATATATACAGTATTAATGTAATGATTGTTTAATTATTTAGTTCAATCAACAATGTTATAGAGTGAAATATATTTATATAAAATAAATAAAGTATGCTTGGAACAAGAAAACTTATCGTTTCCTTTAATTTATCTTTTTATTACAGGTAAGAGGTTTATTAAAATTTATATATATATATAATTTATTGTGTTTTATTTAAACGTAAATTGAGAAAAATTTCAATTTGATAAAATAATTTTGTTTTGTTATTCAGTATTTAAAATTATCGAGAATTATTAAAGTAAAAATATTTTATAGATATATAAACATAAAATAATTGCAATTTGACTAAAATAAACATTTTTACGTATATTATAAATTAAAAAAAAAATTTTAATTTTAGTAAAAAATTAGCGCCATTTTTTAAAAACAAAATTAAAGATTTTCATTTTTTTTTCTATATAAATTTTTTAATCGATCCAATATTAAATTTATTAAAAAATTTTCTTCGATTCAAAAAATTATTTAGGACAAATTTCAATAAAATTTAAATTAGTTGCAGAATTTATTGATTAAATTTGCAATCGATTTAAAATAAAATTAATTTTAATTCTAATTAATTTAATTAATATTAAATTTAATTTATTCAAATTTGAATATTTTAAAAATTTTAAATCATCCAATTTTTAGTTTAATTAATTTTTAATCGAATTTAAATTATAATTATAAAGAAGAAAAAAAATTCCAAGTGATTTAATTTTCAATTAATTCAAATTTTTTATTGATAAAGAGAAAAATATTTAATTAAAATTTTAATTAAATGCAAATTCAATCGATCAAATATTTAAATTAATGAAATTTCAATTTATTTAAAAATTAATCTATAGTTAAGTTTCAAATTATTGGAATTTTAATTTTTCTAAATTTTAATTGATCCGAATTTTATTTTGTCCAAATTTTTAATTAAATTAAAATTCAAATTATTTATTTAGATTTCAAATTATTCGAATTTTAATTGATTTAACTTTCAAATTATTTTAATTTTAATTTTTCTAAATTTTAATTGATTTAAGTTTCATATTATCCGAATTTTAATTTATCAAAATTTAAAATGATTTAAGTTTCAAATTATGAGAATATCATTTTATCCAATTTTTTAATTAAATTAAGTTTCAAATTATCTGTATTTTAATTTATTCAAATTTTGAATTAAGTTTAAAATTATGTGAATTTTAATTTTTCCAAATTTTCATTGAATTAGGTTTCAAAATATACGATTTTAATTTTATTCAAATTTTAATTGATTTAATTTTCAAATTAGAATTTTATTTTATCAAAATTTTAATTAATTTAAGTTTCGAATTATTGGAATTTTAATTTATCTACATTTTAATTGATCCGTATTTTATTTTGTCTAAATTTTTAATTAAATTAAGTTTCAAATTAATTTATTTAGGTTTCAAATTATTCGAATTTTAATTTTTCAAAATTTTAATTGATTTAACTTTCAAATTATTTGAATTTTAATTTTTCTAAATTCTAATTGATTTAAGTTTCATATTATCCGAATTTTAATTTATCAAAATTTTTAATGATTTAAGTTTCAAATTATTAGAATTTTATTTTATCCAACTTTTCAATTAAATTAAGTTTCAAATTATATGTATTTTAATTTATTCAAATTTTGAATTGATTTAAGTTTAAAATTATGTGAATTTTGATTTTTCTAAATTTTAATTGATTTAATTTTCAAATTATTCGAATTTTAATTTGTCCAAATTTTTAATTCAATTAAGTTTTAAATTATCTAAATTTTAATTGATTTAAGTTTAAAATTATACTTATTTTCAATTTGTCCAAATTTTGAATTGACTTAAATTTAAAATTATCCAAATTTTATTTGATGTAAGTTTAAAATTAATTTATCTGATTTGATTAAAATTTTCAATTAATAAAAATTTGAATCGCAATATATAAAAAATAAGTTATTTTCGCACCAATGAAATTATTTTTATAATTTCAGAAATTTATTTAAACGATCTATGGTAACAATGTCGTCGAGTCGTTTAGTTGCAATTTGTCAAATGACATCAGTGTCGGATAAGGAAAAAAATTTTCAAATTGTTCGTGATCTAACCCGTGAAGCCAAACAAAAAAATGCTTCCGTAAGAATTTTTTCTATATATAAATTTTCTATTTTTTTAATCTAATTTAAATTTTTTGTTCCTTTTTTTTTTTTTTTTTTATTGAAACATAATTTTTTTTCTTTTTGTTGCAAGCAGATCGCATTTTTTCCAGAAGCATGTGATTATTTAGCTGATAATAAACAGGATATCGTTGGAATGGCGGAAAATTTAGAGGGAAATATAGTTAAAAAATATAAACAACTTGCATCGGAGGAAAAAATTTGGTTATCCCTTGGCGGTATTCATGAAGCGGTAAAAAAAAAAAATTATAATTCTTTTAATTTCAATTTTTACTTTGATAAAAAAATATTTCCTCTAGAATTTATTAATTTTTTTTTCTTTTTTTAATGGAATTATTTTCCCCCAATATATTTAGAGTAACTTTTTTATTTTTTCTTTTCGAATTTATTAAAATTTACAAAAATTTTATCTAAAGTTTAGAAATTACATTTTTTCAAATTACACAAAATTATTAGAAATAATTTTGAAATGTATAATATTCAATTTATTTAAAAAAAAACAATTGCAAAATTTTTTTCTAAAGGTATAGGTATTTAAATTTTTTTATAATGGAATTATTTTCCCCCAATATATTTAGAGTAACTTTTTTATTTTTTCTTTTCGAATTTATTAAAATTTACAAAAATTTTATCTAAAGTTTAGAAATTACATTTTTTCAAATTACACAAAATTATTAGAAATAATTTTGAAATGTATAATATTCAATTTATTTAAAAAAAAACAATTGCAAAATTTTTTTCTAAAGGTATAGGTATTTAAATTTTTTTATAATAATATTATATATAATTATATAGGTATATATATATATATATATATAATTTATATTATAAATAAATAAATATTTTTGAAATAATTATTTATATTTATATTTAATATTTATAAAAATATTTAAATTTGAAATATTTGTGCCAGACAAAAAAATTTTATTTTGAAATAAATATATGTAAATATTTATTTAGTTCTGTGAGAAATAATTTATTTTTTACTCAATTCAAATAAATTATATTTGATTCGAATAAAAAATCTGAATAAATAGCTAAATATTTTAAATAATAAAATTATTACATATTGCTAAATTATATTGTTCGTCGCGGAAATTGAAAAGTTGACAAGTTCCAAAGGAACTTAGGTCCTGGAAATGTTCGTAATGAGTTTTTAAATGTTATTTTAAGTACATTTTAGTAATATAATACCTTCTTTGTGATTTATGCTAATTAGGTTTTAATCACCTACGAGTGACTACCCCATAGACTTTCAGGTAAAGCCATAGCTCATTCGTTACTTGTGGTTCGTGCTGTTAACGTGTCTTTTGCAATTTGAAATATATTTTTCTATTTAAACTAGAAAAATAAATTATAAAAATAAATAGTTGTGCATAGTGAATTAATAATACGTGTGGAGTATTTCTGTATTAAATTAAACAAGAAATAATTAAATCGTAAGTATTATTTGTAAATATATTAAAAAAAAAATTTTTTTTTAATTATATTTTAGACAAGATAAATCTTTATTTACGTATTAGTATTCTCCACTGCAAGCAATTTCCAATTTTTTTTTTTTTATTATATGTTTTTCATTAATAATTATAATTATTAAAATAATTTTCTTTATACAAAATGAATAGAGCAATTTTTAATTATTTCTCCACGTATGTGCGTCTAATATATATAAATTAAATTTAAAAATGTCAATATTGACATGATTTTAATTTGTATTTTTGATAAATTTGTTGAGAAACTATATACATACAAATGTAGAAATATGTCAGGAAGCTTTAGATATTAAATTTAATTAATAAAACTTAAAATTATTTTTTTTTCGCATATTTTTTATATCAAAATTTTATTTTTCTTTATTTAATTTACTAATTTTGATTCTTTTTTTTTTAATTTATTTTCAACTAAATTTTAAATTAAGGAACTGCAAACTGCATTTTTTTGATAGTATAAATTTAAAAAAAATTTATTTTGTAAAGAATAAAGAAAAAGAAACTTTATATTATTAAGATTTGTGGTTATAAAAATAAGAATAATTTTTAATATTAAACTGTAATTTAATTAATTTTTTTTTATTAATTTAATTAAAAGAAAATTATATGATATAATATTTAATTATATATGTTTATTATTTTCTAGATAACAATGCCGTTAACTTGTTCTGTTGCTGGATGTAAAAATAAATTTGACAAAACCAATCCAAAGTTAAGTTTATTTAGATTTCCAAGAAATGAAGTTTATTGTAAACAATGGCTCAATGTTTGCAAACGGAAGAACATCAATGTAAAAAATGGTAAGTTTCAAAAAACGAGTTCATTGATTTTTGTTTTTGAATTTTCTATTAAACCGTTTGGAAGATATAAATTTTTCAAAATTTAAGATTTTTAAGGATTTTTTTTTTAATTGTCTGTGTTTTAAGTTAACTTTTCGAAAATTTGCTGCAAAATAATATCCAATAATAATATTTAATATTTCTCTATTTGTGATTACTCTTATTGTTTAAATAATTTTTGTTTGCTTATTTCTTAAATCTGCGTTTAATTATGTATAATAATTTCTAATGTAGTTAAATTAATTAATTTCAAAATTATCATATTTAATAATAATAATAATAATAATAAAAGTTTTTTATTATTAAAATATTTGTAGGTTAATATTATTATTGACTATTATTATCATTATTATTTTATTCTACGTATTCTATAAAATAGAGTTGCACGAATTTTTTGGAAATAATTTTCTTCTATATATTTTCGATTTTTTTTTATGCTAAGTACAATTTTTTTATGCATTTTCTTGTACTGATTAAAAAAATAATAGTAAAAATACTTGCAAATTTTATTTTCTTGGTAAAAATAATAAAAAAAAAATTTATTTTGCGTTTTTTGGAAAGAAATATGCAACATTTTGAATAATATTATTATATATAATAATAAAATGCTTGGTCTGTCCTTCTGTCCTAACTTGAAGTTGGCCTTTTCTGATTTCACGTGTTTTTTTGAATAGTAATCTTATGACGTGTCAAATTTTGACAATTCTTTTTCTCATTTTTGCTAAAGTTGTATAATTGTGTTTCCAAATTTCGGAATAAGTTTCTTTAAAATTCCAAATTCGAAAATTCAATTCACGAAGCTGAAGTACACAACGTTTACCAACGAAATTTTTTTTAAAGTTGTATATTGATTCAAAAATTGTATAGAAATACAAAAAATTTATGATGAGAAAAAAGATGCGCAAGGAAATTTCGTAAAAGATAGTAATTTGAAAAAAATTAATTTTTAAAAATTAATTTTTAAGGTACAAGGGGCCAACGAATACCTATTAAATATTAATTATAAAAACACAGGCCTCGAATCAACTTAAAGACACGAAAAGTCGTTTTAGTCGATTTATATTAAAAAAAAGTGGATTTGTTTTTTATTATAACAAAAATATTTTACAGATTTTTAAATAACAAATTTTTTTTTTAATAATAATCCTTTTCGAAGGGTTAAAGTTGAAATTTTTAGAAATAATTAAATTTCAAAAGATATTGTTAATTTTCAAACAATTATTAAATTTTACAGAACTAAAAATAATTTATCAAACAATTTTTGGAAAACATTTTTTAAATTATAATTGAATTTTCAAAGATTTAAAATTGAGATTTTTGAAATTAATTGAAATTTTAATTGTTTTGTAATTAAAATTTTAGATGATTTCACTAAAAATTTATTAGAAAATTCGGACAAAATACAATAATTTGAAAATCATTTTTAATTAAAAAATGGTTTCAGATAGTTGAATTTTCAAAGAATATTATTAAAATAGTTAAAAATAATTGAATTTCCTTAGAGTTATAATTGAAATTATTAAATTTCAAAAAAAAATGTTTCGATTGAAAATTTTAGAAATAATTAAATTTTAGATCCTTTTAAATTCAAATTTCAGAAAATAATTGAATTTTGTTTCATTTTAAATTGAAAACTTATTGGTAAATAATTAAATTTTAAATTGAAAATTTTTGATAATTATTGGATTTTTAATTGATTTTGAATTAAAATTTCGGCTAATAATTGAATTTTAGTTTATTTTGAATTGAAATTTTTAAAAAATAATGCAATTTTATTGTGATATATTTTTTTAAAATTATAAATAATTGTTAAATTTCATAAAAATTTTAATTGAAAAATAATTTTGATAGAATTGAATTTGTGATGTATTTCATTAAAATTATTAAAAATAATTAATTTAGTGAAGAATCATTTTAGTTCAAAATTTGTTAAATAATTGAATTGAAGAAGATCTACATTTTATACTGGAAAAATGTATTTTATTTACATTTTTTTCAAATGTAAAAAAAAAATGTCGCATTTTATTAAAATAAGTCGATAAAACTTGTATTTTTGAAAAAAGTCGAAAAAAGTCGTATAATCCGAGGCCTGTAAACATATAATTTTCATTATTATCATTTAATATGTAATAATATTCTAATCAATTAAATTATTATTGATAATATTAATCTTTAATTTCTTTAGAACAAACAATTAAATACTCAATTTGGCGCGCGTTTAATTTTGCTAGTTATTGTATATAAAAATATATTTTAATGATATCTATAACCTTCGTTCAAAATATTTTTTTTTTATATTTTACACAAAAAACGTAAACAAATTATGAATTATGGTTCTTTTCATGGCTTTCATGACAAAAAAGTTTTTGTAGATATTTTCGCTATATTTCCGAAAAAAAATTAAAAAAACCTTATACAAAAATCAAAATACATAAATATACCTAGTATCATAAAAATCGAAGGCATAAAAAAATTCGTAATTTTGAAAATTTAAAAAAATTGTTTCTCCACGATAAAATTTAGGTTGAAAATTTTTATAAAAGGAATTAATTTTTTTTTTTTGAAAAGTTCAAAAAAATCAAAGGATAGAAACAGTTTTAATCATAAGATTAGTTATTATTATTATTATCATAACTTCCTTCATTTTTATCAAATAAAAAAATAAGTATTGTTTCTTATTTTTCATAAAGATTATGAAAAAAAATGTTTCGGGCAAAACGAAAAGGAAAATTTCCCGTGGAATGTCCCATATATAATGTTATGTATTTTTGAAGCTTATATTCATTCAATGAAACACTATACTATTTGATACTAAACAAATATATTTCAATATAATAATATTTTGATTTTGTACTTTGTATATAAAATTAATAGTCATATTATCAAAACTGTTTCAAAATCCTTATGATAATATTTTATATTTAAAGAGGTTGAATTTTTTGAAATAACGTGATACATAAAAATTTGTTTTTAATAACAAATAAATAAATAAAACAATAATTAAAATTGATTTTGTCAAATTTTTAAAGATTCAGTTCAATTTTCAACAAAAAAATATTTTTTGAAACAAAATTTGTTGTTAAATAATAATTATGTAACATTTTTTGTTTAAATTTACTAAATAATTATAATTTACATCTAATTTTTATAATCATTAACTTTGTTAAAAATAGGTATTTTCATTCAAATGTTTTTGAACAAATAAAATTTTTGTTTTTTTAAATTTTTTAAACTAAATTTTATTCAACAAATACTAACAAACAGAATTGTACATCATTTATTAAATGAGCAAAATTAGCAAATAGTCCAAAAAATTAAAAATTATTATTAATTTAACTTTAATCAGAAAACAGAAAATATTAAATAATTTTACATTATTTTAGAAAAAACTTCGGCTCAAAATAATATTTTTTGAAAATTGTACAACTGGATCTTGTAAAATTTAGTAAAATTATTTTAATTATGTTTTTATTTGATGAAAAAAAACAAATTTTAGTTTAATATTATGTTAAATTGTCTTACATAAATAATAATATAAAATGTAATAATAATAAATTATTATTGTTATTAATTAATTAATTTTCCTTTCAGCTAGAATATGTTCCACGCATTTTCGAGACGAATTCTACAAGCCATTATCATTTACTGATAAATCATTGCAAACAAGAAGACTTTTTGATTATGCAATTCCAACTGAAAATCTTTTAATAAATATTTCACAAAAAAATGAAATTGAATTATCAAGAAATTCAAAAATCAATAAATCATTACCACTCGATAATAATGATTTTTTTGATTCATTTCAAAAGGCTGTTAATGATGTTGTTCATGAATTTCGTAATGCGGAGAATTGTGAAAATATTTCAAAAAAATTAAATCTATTAAATAAAGAATTTGATCAGAATGATGTTGACAATAGTGAAATAAATAATTTAACAATCAGTGAAATGTTATTTTCACAATTGGAGGAATCAAGAGGACAATTAAAAAAGATGAAGGAAAAATTAGAAAAAGTTGAAGATAAATTAATGAAAACGGAAAAAAAATTGGAAAATGCTGAAGAAAAATTATTAAAAGCCGAAGAAAAAATAAAAAATCTTGAAAGAGAAAAAGAAGATGATGATGATGAGATTGAAAAACTTCCTAATTTAGATGAAGAAATAAAAAATTGGATTTCTGACGATGCTATTGGAACAATTTCACTTCAGACTCATGTTGCGAAGAGTAATAATGAATATTTAAGGAATGTTTTGAAAATATCACTACCTGGATTGGCCTCGTTAAAACGCTGGGTTCAGAAATTTGATGTATCACCCAGAATGAATTAAATATAAATTGTAAAGAAAATATAAGTTTTTTTGTTATTAAATTTTTTATTTTTTTTTTATTTTTTACTATTAATGAATTAATTATAATCAATTATTGTCATATTATAAAATTTTAGCAAATTAATTAATAATTAATTAAGGAATTAAATTAAATTTTAATCCGTTAGAATTAAGATTTCATTATATAATAATAATAATAATAAATATTAAAAAATAAAAAATTATTTTTCAATTAACAAAAATTTGTAAAAAAAAATATTTGTGATAATTTTCATTATTTGATTATTTTTTAAAATTGCGCGGTTAATTTTTTCTACGCATGGCCAGTTTATCTGCGCATTGACGAAAAATTTCGTTTATTTGCGCACATTCGTCTGCTTGGTACTTTGGTCAAGAGAACTTTGCGTCTGCGACAATAAATTCCAACGAATTATATTTTGTTGTGAATCAAAATTTTTTTTTGTAATTTTTTGCCAATTAATTGTAGTAATTTTCAAATCTATGGCATCAGATATAAGTCTTTGTTCCATAAATTCTGAAATCTGTTTCGGACTTAGACTCTCTGTAAGTAGTTTTTTAATAAAAAAAAAAAAGAAATGTACAAAATCTTTCGTCGATTATAAAGTGATGTCGAGTAAACCTTCGAAGAAATTGTGAGTATAGTACATGTATAGAATTTTTTTTTCTTTATGTATTAGTAATAATTAATTAATAATAATAAATATTGTAATAATTATTTGTATATTTCTTAAAAAAAAATTCCCAATATTTAATAAAATATAAAAATGGCAACTATAATTTATTACTGAAAAATATATATTTATTATCTTTTTTGACAAACAATGAAGGGTGAGAGAGAAAGGGAAATGTATTTTTCAAGAATCAGTGAAAAATTAAATTGATTTAAATATTTTTACTAAACATAATAGTAATTAATTTTTAATTTGAGGTTATGTCAAGTAGTTGAATCGCATTAACGCGTTTTCTTTGTTTTAGAAATATAAAAATATTTTTACAAATATATTTTAAATGAAAAAAATTTTTTCTTATTAATTTAAATATTATTCTTATTAGTTCTAATTAGTTTTATATTAAAATTTAAAAAAAAAAAAAACAATTTGAAATAATTCGTCATATGACAAATTGAAATGTTCTGTTTTAAAATTGAAAGATAAAAGAGCAAGTTGATAGTAAGTTTACTTCTGAAATTGATAAAAACAAAGTATTATCGCTCGTTTCTCAAGTTCATCACTGTAATATTTACGGGGCATTCCACATAAAGCGAACCACATTGATTTTGTAATTATTTTATTATTAACTGTAATATTTGCGGGACAATCCATATAAAGCGGACCACTTCGATTTTGTAATTTTTTTTTTATCAACATCATTAGCTTTTAAACAAATATTAACATTTAAAAATCATTCCATAAATATCGAAAAAATTACTATTATTAAAAACAATCAAAAAAAAAAAAGATCGAAGCGGTCTGTTTCGTGTAGAATGACCCATTCATTTATTTTTTGCAAAACTTACATAAATAACTATGTGTGATATATGTTTAAATTACAATTATAATAATTGTCATCTAATAAAATACAGAAAAAAATTTTTATTTGTTTAAAAATATAAGACATAATTTTTTCGCGATTTTAGTTTCTTTGGTGTAATTTTTACAATCATCACGATGACTATATATAATAATTTGAACATATATATATATATATATAGTATACGCACAGATTACAAGGTAAAGTGGTAATTGACGTATTACAGAGATATTTATGTATATGTAAGTTTTGCGCAATAAAATAATAAATATTGCACAAAATTTAATATACAAAAATATGTGTTCGCAATCGTTTTACGTGGAATCCGAAAAATTTATTTCTCAAAATTATATATAAAAATGCATATATGTAAATAAAATATTGATTAACTGCGCGATTAATCATTCGTATGACGTGATATGTGCTTAGAAAAGTCCTCTAGCCAAACAAGTCAATAGAGACCAAAGTTCGTTTAGAATATACAACTTTATTAAAAGTGAAATTTATTTTTTCTAAATAATCTACTTAAAAAAAAAGAAAACTCAGAATTAGTTGCATACAAAATTAGTGGTGCTTTTTATATTTTTAATTAAAAACAATTTATATATATTAACAGTAATAATAATAATAATAATAATAGAAACGAATAAAATCAAAAGTGCCTTTTTTATCTTTAACTAAATATATAACAGGAAAAAAATATAGTAAATCTATTCTTACAAAAAGTTCTATTACGAATTTTAAAATTAAGAAAAAAAAATTATTATTTACAGAAATCTACGGTAACGTGATGAGAAGCTAAAATAGATATTATATATGTTCCTTAGAAAAAAAACCCCCTAATGAAAATATACGCGTGTATAAAAATTTTACGATGACGATAAAAAGATAGGGAAGTGAAGAGAAACAGATATAGAAGATAGAAGAGTTCTAATTGTGTGATTATGACGACGTTAAAACCACCACTTATTATTGTCATGGGCGTTTCTGCCAGTGGTAAAACCACCATTGGAGGACTTTTGGCTAAGAAACTTAATGTTGAATTTTTGGATGGTGATAATTTTCATAGTGCAAAAAGTGTTGAAAAAATGGCGAAAGGTACATTTTTATCTTCTATTTTCAACTATATGTATATGATGTATTCCACGCCAAAGTGTAAGTCCATCTGCAATTGCATCTCCGATTTTTTTTTCTTTTAGTTTTAATTGCAGGCCTCGGATTATACGACTTTTTCGACTATTTAAAAAATTTTTTTTTGAATAAATTACGATTTTTTTAGTATAAAATGCAGATCTTCTTCAGATCTTCTTTATTTCAATTATTTAACAAATTTTTATGAAATTTAATCATTGTATATAATTTAAAAAAATTAAAAAAAAATTCTAATAAATTCTTCATCAACAGAAATTATTAGAAATTTCTCTTATTATAATAATAATTGTCTGAAAGTTAACACAATCTTTTGAAATTAAATTATTTTCCAAAATTTCATTTAAAATTCAATTATTTACAAAATTTTTAATTCAAAATCTTTTAAAATTCAATTATTTTCCAAAATTTCAATTCAAAATCAATTATTTACGAAATTTTTAATTCAAAATCTTTTAAAATTCAAAAAATTTTACAAAATTTCCATTCAAAATCAAATAAAATTCAATTATTTTCAAAAAATTCAATAAAAAATCAACTAAAATTCAATTATTTTCAAAATTTTCAATTCAAAATCAACTAAAATTCAATTATTCTCAAAATTTTTAATTCAAAATGACTTATATCAATATTTTCAATCTAAAATCAACTAAAATTGAATTATTATCTAAAATTTCAATTAAAACTCTCTCATGAAATTCAATTATCTTTAACTATTTTCATAAAATTATTCGAAAATTCAATTATCTGAAACCATTTTTTAATTAAAAATCACTTGAAGTTCAATTAATTTCAAAAATCTCAATTATAAATCATTGAAAATTCAATTACATTTAAAAAATGTTATCTAAAATTATTTAATAAATTATTTTTAATTCTGTAAAATTTAATTATTGTCTGAAAATTAACAAAATCTTTTGAAATTCAATTATTTCTAAAAATTTCAACTTTATAACTCTTCTAAAATTATTATTTAAAAAAAAAAAATTTTATTTGAAAATCTGTAAAAATTTTTTTTGTTACAATAAAAAAAATCGACTTTTTCGACTTTTTTTTAGAACATAAATTGACTAAAACGACTTTTTTTGTGCCTGTAAGTCGATCAGAGGCCTGTAATTGAGATTAGCTTCCATGAATTTTTTCAAATTTTTTTAGCAAGCCGTTTTCGAATTATGGAATTTTGAAAATTGGAGAATTAATCATGACTTTTAATTTTTGAATGCTCATAACTTCCTTAAAAATGCATCAATTTTAAAAGTGTTTTTTTTCCAAAATGTGTGTTTTTAAACGTACTTTTCCACCAAAAAAATCGAAATTTTTTTTTAAACAATATTACTATCAAATTTTTGAGTTTTAATGATAAAAAGTTATTTTTCTCAATTCACGTACTGATCGATTTTTTTCAAAAATTTTTCAAAAAAACTACTTCTTTTTACGAAACTTTTAAGCCTAGCCCGATAATAGGCAAACGATATTTACTATATTTTCGGAATTTTTCAAAAATTTTTGAATTTTTTAAAAATATTTTTCGTTTTTTTTTAATACTACATACTTTTATGTATATTTTAATGCGCTGATTACGAAAATTATAGTGACAAAACCTAAAAATTTGATTTTTATGGCAAAAACCATAAAAAAAAGTCTCAAAAATTTATGGTTTTTTTCGTTTATTGGGTAAAATATAAGTACAAAATTAAAAAAAAAAAAACTTTCAAACAAAAGTTATAGATGTTATTGAAATACATTTTTTTTATCTTATGCACTTTTTTTAGTTTTGTATATTTTACCCAATAAACGAAAAAAAAACCATAAATTTTTGGACTTTTTTATGGTTTTCACAGTAAAAATTAAATTTTTATGTTTTGACACTATCATTTTCGTAATCAGCGCATTAAAATACATAAAAGTACGTAGTATAAAAAAAACCAAAAATATTTTTAAAAATTTCAAAATTTAAACATTTTTGAAAAATTCCGAAAATATTGTAAAAATTGTTTGCCCATTATCGGGCTAGGCTTAAAAGTTTCGTATTTTTAAAAAAAATTTAGAAAAAAATCGATCAATACGTCAAATGAGAAAAATGACTTTTTATCATTAAAACTCAAAAATTTGATAGTAATATTCGTTTTAAAAAAAAATTTCGATTTTTTTGGTTAAAAAGTACGTTTAAAAACACACATTTTGGAAAAAAAAGACTTTTAAAATTGATGCATTTTTAAGGAGGTTATAAGCATTCAAAAATTAAAAGTCATAAAAATTCTCCAATTTTCAAAATTTCATAACTCGAAAATGGCTTTGCTAAAAAAATTTGAAAAAATTCATGGAAACTAGTTTCAATTAGTACTAAAAGAAAAAAAAATCGGAGATGCAATTGCAGATGGACTTACACTTTGGCGTGGAATACATCATATATATAATTATATACTTCGAAGAACTATATAGAATGCTCTTAGGTCGAAAAAAAGTAAAGAAAATTAAAACTCAAAATTTTGATTTAAAAAATAGTGGAAGTGCATCAATTATGGCGCATTCATAAAAAAATAATTAATATTACTATTATATTTAATATCATTGCTGCAAAATGATTAAAAAAAATTATTTTAATTTTTTTTTTATACAATTACTAATAAAGATACACATTTAAACAATTATTAATTTAATTATTTGAGATCAAATGTTTTCCCTCGACGTAATTGAAACATTTTTATAATTTCCATTGGCTTCAATTACAGTGAGCAAAGTATTTTTAAAATACATGTAATTAATTATTTTTCAAAAATTTTGAATTTCAATTTTCTTTATATATTTTGGGAGCGGTTTTTATTCTCGCCTCTATATTTTAGAAGAAATTTTTATATTTTATTTAAAGGAATTCCTTTGAACGACGATGATAGACAACAATGGCTTGAAGAAATTAGCATGAAAATATCGAATAAATCAAGAGAAAATAAAGGTTTAGTTATTGCTTGTTCAGCATTAAAATTAAGCTACAGAAATATAATAAGAAGTTCAAATTATATTGATGATGATAAGGAGATTATTTTTGTCTACATAAAGGGTACAATGGAATTATTTAAAAAACGAATTGAACATCGTGAAGGACATTTTATGCCAGTTTCTCTACTTCAAAGTCAATTTGACACATTGGAAGAGCCACGTGATAATGAAGTGACAAATGAAAAAAAATCTAGCCGAGTAATTGAAGTTAGTGCAGAATTAAATCCTGATGAAATTATCGAAGAAATTGTTAAACAACTTCTAAGATTAACTCTCATAGTGCCTTGTAGCGATGATTTTATCTCCACAAACAAAAAAACATATAAATTATAAAATTTAATATATATATATATATATATATAATTAATAATAATTTATAATAATTATTTTACTATTATAAAATTGTTATTTATATATTTTTCTAATTTATATATAATTATTATTTGTAATTATAAATTTATAGATTTATAATGCAAAAATATATATACTGTTAATATAATTCACTAATTGTTAATGTAAATTGTTTATAACAATTATTTTTTTTATAAATAAATCGTTTTTATCCTTCAGAAATAAATATTTAATTAATTCAATCCAAAAAAAAAAAATATATATATAAAAAAAATTCTTTAGCCCGCTCTATACATTTGTTGTAAACAAATTATTACAGTAAAAATTTTTTTTATAATATATTCACTGCGATTAAAATTGAGAAAAAATATTTTTATTATTACTTTTTAATAATGAAATGAAATATTTTTTAAAATGAAAGTAAACTTTTTTTTTAAAATATATTTTTGCTTATTTTTTTATTTCAGTAAGTAAATTAGTAGAAAATTTAACTGTAATAATTTGTTTAAAACAATTAGAAAGTTAAAAAAATTTTTTTTTCTTATTTCATAAACAATTTTAATTCATAGAAAGTAAATTTATATGAATTATATAGAAATTCGTTAAAAAAATATAAATTTGGGTAGAAAATATTTTTTTTTTTTACTGATTCTTGAACAATCTCTCTAATCTCTAACTTAAAAAATAAAAAAAAAATGTGTCATTTCAATATATAATTTGTAGTGTAATAAATTTAATTGTTTATGAATATTAATACTTGATATTTAATTGACTAAATATATATATATTAAAAATATATTAATTAATATATTTTAATTTATTATCATTAAAAATTAATTTTACTATATGTAAAAATATTAGTCTGGTTTCATTTATTTATCGTGTAAACTAATTGTCAAAATTATAAATTTTAATTAACCGTAATTTTTTATTATATTTGTCTAATAATCACGTTCTAAGAAAAAAATTCTTTTTCATTTTTTTTTTATAGATAGATAAATATCCCGATAAAGTGTACAATGCTCACGTTTTAATAAACGATAAAGGCGAAATTGTTTCTGTTTATCGAAAAATACATTTGTTTGATATGGACAATAAACAAACTGGTGTACGATTAATGGAATCTGATTATGCAATGAAGGGTAGTAATATTGAACGTCCAACTTTAAGTCCAGTAGGAGAAATTGGACTAGGCATTGTATCCTTTTTTAATAAAAAATTTTTTTTATCTTAAATCTTTACGAAATTTGGTCTAGAGAAACCGATGAAATTATTAGAAAAAAATTAATTGAATTAATATTAAAAATATATAAATTACTATAAGTTTTAAATTAAATTTTTTTTTTAAATAATTTATTCTTAACAATTTACATAAGTGTTACGATATGAGATTTCCAGAATTGGCTTTGTGTCTACGAAAAATGGGTGCGAAAATTTTAACTTATCCATCGGCATTCACTTTTGAAACAGGGGCAAATCATTGGGAAGTAATGCTACGTGCCAGAGCAATTGAAACTCAATGTTACGTTATTGCAGCTGCTCAAACTGGCCGACATAATAAAAAAAGAGTCAGCTGGGGTCATTCCATGGTAGGAAAATTTAATTTTTTAAAATTATTTAATTTTTAGACGCGATTTATAAAGAAGCTAAACAATTTTTACCTTAAGGTAAATTTTAATTTAATAATAATTTATTATTATTTATTCTATTATAAAATCTTTAAATTTAATTAATAATTCTTTTTATTTGAATTTAGATCTTCCTTTTCTTTCTATATTATTTTTTCTGTTTACATTTTCATTGTGTTACCTATGAATATCTTCTCTCTCTCTCTTTTTCTATTATTTCAAAAAAAAAAAATATATATATATTTCTCTAAATTTAAATTCATTTCTTAATATTATTTTATTTTCAATATTTTTATTAATTTATAATTTGATCAGATACCTGTAATAAAAATGCAAAAAATAATTATTAAACTTGTAGGTTTTTTTTTTTTTAATTTTATCTTTTTACAGATTGTAGATCCATGGGGAACGGTTATAGCGCAATGCTCACAAGGAATTGGTTTGCAAATTGCGTCAATTGATTTCGATTTTATCAATCGTGTTCGTGCGGATATGCCACTTGAGGATCATCGTCGCACTGATATCTATCCAAAAATGGAATCTTATTGTTGAATACATAGAAAAAAATAGAGAAATTTCTAAAATATTCTTAGAGAAAATTCACTGTAAAATATTTCAATGTGAAAATTTTTTTAAACATTCTTTATAACAGTCTCGTGTATATTTTGTTTTTAAATAGACTTACAAAATTCTACATTCACAACAAATACAACATCAAAATCATTTTATCTAACTTATTTAAATTAATTAAAAAATTAATATTTTTCTTGTGGACTAGTGATGAAAAAAAAAAAAATTGATAAAAGAAAAAAATTCTCCCGATAGAAGAGAATTTTTTTTTTCTTTTTAAAGTTCTGTCTTTTGACACTTGTGCCCGTTTTCAAATTTTATTGTGATTTATTTTTTTTTTTCTTAAAAAGAAACTGTAATTTTCATGTATTTTTACTTTGATAATATGAATTATCATCGGAAATACTTTTTAGACCAATGAGAGTTGTATCAATTCCATTGAGTGCCCAATTGTGATCACAAATTTCAAGTGCCTCCCATTCGGCTTTAAATGCGGCTTTTGGATCAGGTGGCATTGACATTGCGGCGCCTGACACTTGATCTTGTAAAAGTCGCGATGTATCGGCAGCATTATTTTCACCAAGAACTAAAGTATAAATTGATCTCAAGCCAAAAACATTGAGAAAATACCAGGATGCTGAGGAAACCCAAGCAGCATCCAAAGTCGTTAATTCTATTCCACGTTGTAACATTGGTTTAAAACGCAACGTCAAAGGAAATGGAACTTTTGCTAAAAAAAAAAAAGAAAGGACAATTATTCAAAAATTTTCCCACTTGTTCCTTCTTTTCACTTTTTTTTTAAAATTAAATAATAAATTATCAATATTTAATTTAATTATTTGAAAAAATTGAAAATTCTTACTTGTAACAAAACCGGAAAACATCCAATTTATCCATCCTCCAATGAGAACCATTGGCAGAACATTAGTGACATTTCCTTTTAACATATCAGTCATCATACTTGGATCGGTCATTGGATTTTGTGAAACTGGTGCTCGTTTTTGAGTTTTAAAATAGCCAGTCTCTTCATTATTGAAAAATTGTTTTCTCGTTTTGAAACCATATTTTGAAATATAATGTCCATTTTCTCTCAATAATCTCGATCGCATCATTACTTGACTGTAATTATTATTTAACAATAACTAATTTTTCAAAATTAGAAAATTTTTTTTAACTCAGGAGAAAAGGGAATTTTTTTTTTTTTATTCAAAATTAATAAACTCGAATTTCTATATTATCGAAATTTTCAAAGTAGAATAATTATATTGAATTAAATTTTTCTTCCCTTTTATTTAACTAAATTCATATTTAATGGAATTTTTGATTTTGAAAAACCTTTTTTAATTTGCAAACTTTTAATTTAACATAATTACTTTTCAATCTAATTTTCCATTTAGCAAAACAGATTTCAAAAAGTACTCGGCTTCTGAAGACGTTAAATTAAAAAAAAAAAAAAAAATCATAACTTTTATAATTTTTTAACAAATAGAAAAGATAAAGCTAAAATACGCAATGTTTATAATAAACGATTTTTAAGGAAATAATTTTTTTAAATGAAAAATTGTATAATTTTTTGCCTAAAAATTTTTTTTTTCTTTTATAATTTTTTGATTAATGAAAACTGTAAGAAATATTTTTTAGACGAAAAATTAAAGAATTTTTCATTTTTAAAAATTATGTCTTTAAAAATCGTTTATCATAAACGTTGCGTACTTCAGCTTCGTATAGAAAAGTAAAATAAAAAAAGTACGCATTTTTTTAGTATTTCTAAAAAATTCAAAAAACAAATTTTCCAGTAAAAAAAAAAATTTTTTTGAATGAAAATCTCTTATGGAACGCTCTACAGTTTTGAAAAAATTAAGATTTTTCTAAATTAAACTACTTTTACAATTTTTTACTATTTTTCATCGACAATTTATTACACGCTTTACTTTAAACAATTTTTTAGAACCTCTCGTATGGATTTACATAAATTTTTTTTGTTTAAAATTACAAATTCTAAAATGATCAAAATAAAGGTGGTACCATTATTTTTTTTTTAATTTCAATAGTTAAAAATTATTATTATTATTATTTCAAGCCTCGGATCGACTTTAAGACACAAAAAAAATCGTTTTAATCGATTTGTATTTCAAAAAAAAGTCGAAAAAATCGATTTTTTATATTTTAACAAAATTTATTTGATTAATAAATATTTTACTTTAAATAACTAATGTCATTAGATATTAAATTCATTTTATTAATTCTGTATTGAGAATAATTGTATCAAAATATTATCAAGAAAATTTATTTCGAATATTTTAGAATCGAACTAATTGTAAGACAAATTTTCAAAATTTTATTTAAGTAGGATAAATTTAAAAAAAAAATTCTTAAAGTTCCATTTTTATAATTTTTTCAAGTCTGATTTAAGCAATTTATTCGAATTAAAAATTTTTTCATAGTTTTTCGTTTTGATGGTCAACAAAATTTCAGGCAATAAATTAATCAAGTTTTTCAGATTTTTGAATAAAATTTTTTTTTTAAATAATAATTTTGGAAGAATTAAAGTTAAAATTTTTAGAAATAATTGAATTTCAAAAGATTTTGTAAAATTTTCAGACAATAATTATATTTTACAGAAATAAAAATAATTTATCAAATAATTTTAGATAATATTTTTTAAAAGTAATTGAATTTTTAAAGATTTACAATTTAGAGTTTTGAAATTAATTGAACTTCAAGTGACAAAAACAAAAATACAATATTTGAAAACTTTTTAAGTAAAAAATGATTTCAGATAGTTGAATTTTCGAAATTGAAAATAATTGAATTTTAAGAGAATTATAATTAAAATTATTAAATTTCAAAAAATTTAGAAGCTTTTAAATTTAAATTTTGGACAATAATTGAATTTTAGTTGATTTTGAATTGAAAATTTTGCTAGTAATTTAATTATAATTGATTTTGAATTGAAATTTTAAAAAATTAATTGAATTTTAGTAGATTTTGAATTGAAAATTTTGAAAATAATTGAATTTTAGTTGATTTTGAATTGAAATTTTGGAAAATAATTGATTTTGAATTGTAATTTCGAAAAATAATTAAATTTTCGTAGAATATTATAAAAACCATTAAAATTATAAAAATCATTCAAAATAATTGAATTTTAGGAGAGTTATAATTAAAATTATTCAAAAAATTTTAGAAGCCTTAAAATTTTAATTTTTGAAAATAATTGAAATTTTAGATGATTTTGAATTGATATTTTTGAAAATAATTGAAATTTAATTAGTTTTGAATTCAATTTTTAGAAAATATTTGAATTTTAGTAGATTTTTAGAAGAGAATTTTGAAAATAATTGAATTCCAATTGATTTTGAATTGAATTATTGAAAAATAATTTAATTTTAGTTGATTTTTAATTGAAATTTTGGAAAACAATTAATTTTAATTGGTTTTAAATTGAATTTTTAGAAAATATTTGAATTTTAGTAGATTTTGAATAGAAAATTTTGAAAATAATTGAATTTCAATTGAAATTTTTGGTAGTAATTGAATTATAATTGATTTTGAATAGAAAATTTTGAAAATAATTGAATTTGAATTGATTTTGAATTGAGTTTTTTGAAAATGATTGAATTTATTAGAAATTACAGACAAAAATTGAAATTAAAAATTTTTCTAATTGCAAAATATTTTCAAATAATTGAATTTTCGTAGAATATAATAAAAATCATTAAAAATAATTAATTGAATTTCAGGAGAGTTATAATTGAAATGATTAAATTTCAAGAAATTTTAGATGGAAAATTTTTAGAAATAATTAAATTTTAAAAGCTTTTTAATTGAAATTTTTGAAAATAATTGAATTTCAAAAGATTTTGTTAAATTTCAGACAATAATTATAATAAAAGAAATTTTAATTCACTTCTATTGATGAAGAATTTATTAAAAATTACATTTAAAAAATTGAATTTTAAAAGTTTTTAATTGAAAAATGCTTTCAGATAATTAAATTTTCGAAGAATATTATAAAAATCATTAAAAATAATTTAAATAATTTTGCAAAATAATTAAATTTCAATTGGATTTTGAATTAAAATTTTTTGATAATTATTTGTTAATTTTTTTGAAAATTATAAACAATTATTAAATTTAAATAAAAATTTAAATTGAAAAATAGTTTAAAATAATTGAATTTATAAAGAGTTTCATTAAAATTATTAAAAATAATTAATTTAGTAAAGTTTAGTTAAAAATTTGTTAAATAATTTAAATAAAAAAGATCTGCATTGTATACTAAAAAAAATGTAGTTTGTTTAAAAATTTTGTAAAAAAAAAAGTCGAAAAAGTCGCATTTTTTTTAAAATAAGTCGAATAAAAGTCGTATTTTTGAAAAAAAAATCGTAAAAAGTCGTATAAATCGAGGCCTGTTATTATTATTCTCTTCTATACAAAAATAATATACTGTTAAACTTCATATTATCTTAAAATTTTCGAATAACTCCAAAAACTGACTCATCACAAAAATAAAGTATCGAACGTATTTCATTAAAAAAAAAAAAAATTTCCGCTGAATAAAAATAAATATTTCAATAACAAAAAAAATTGATACAAAAAAATTAAATTTTAAATAAATTTTGAAAATTAAAAGTTTTTTCATGCATAGTAAATATAAATATACAAAAAACAATATTTTAATATCACCTGTCTTGTACTTGCTGGACTTCGATTTTTTTCTGTGAGGCTAATAACATGGAAACATAATGTCTTACAATTCCAACGAGGAATGTGATAACGACAATGGGCAAAAATACCCAACCTCGAATATTTGGATCCAATAAAAGTTCAGCCATTGTTAAAAATTTTCTAATTTAAAATTTATGTAAAGAACTTTTCATCTCATAATAATTTTTTTTTTTTTTTTTTTTTTTTGACAACGAAGCAATCAAAACAGCTGACACTTGAATTTACCATAGAACAGAAAAAAAATATGTAGAACGGCAACTCTATGTGTACTTATATGTGTCAAAAAGTAAAGGTGCATTCACAGATTGGTGAAAATGTTTTTCTTTTTTTCAATTAATTGTTATTCGATAATAAATTATTATTCATGGAGAAAATATATTTAATTGTGAAAAAAAGCTAATCAAATTTCTGCATTTTTAATTAAGAAAATTGAAAATATCATTCGATTTTAAAAACTAGTAAACTCCCTAGGGAATTTTTCGTAATTAATGCTTAAGAATTTAAAATCGCCTTTCCCATCCCTGTTCATCAACTAGAAACACATTGTATTTTTCTCGTGTAAAAATATCGTGAATAAACGTGAAAATTAATTTCAAGATGTTGGGCCCGGCAGTTTTTATGGATGGATCCACTGAGGATCAAGTAAGTTTTATTAATAAAAAAATATATTTAAATTATTTGTAAAATATATTTTTTTCTCTCTATTAGTGAATTTTATTTTAATTCACGGAATTCATTGTCAAAAAGTGAGGTTAGATTTTGGAATCTTTTAAATTAAACATTTAATTGTTTTCTAAAAATTATAAATAAATGAAAATTTTGTTTATTGTATTTTGCATTTTTATTTTAAATAAGCTAATTATTTAGTATTTAAAATAAATATAATAATTTTTTTTTTAATACTTCGTGGAATTTTTAATTTTGTTCATTCAAAATGAAATAAATTACAAAAATACTAATTAATTTTTGAGAAAAATTATTTGTTTCGGAATATTTTTATAATAATAATATCTGTAATTAATAATTTATATTTTAAAAATAATTTTTTTTTTTATTAAAAATATTGAAAAGAAAAATGTTTATAATTTATTTATCTTTTACTTTACTGTAATAAAATTTTACAATTATTTTTAATTTCACTTTTTTTTTACAAATATTATTTTTTTATTGCTTTATTATTATTTTTATTAAAATTTTTTTTTTTAATAATTATTGATTAATTAATAAAATTAATTAAAGAATTTCTTAATTAATAAACAAAAAAAGTATTTTTTTAGGAAATAATTATTATTGTTATTATAATTTTTGATACTTTTTGCTATATTTTTAGTTTTGGTTTTACTTTTAATTTTAAAAAAATAATAATTATCGTTAAATTTTTAAATAAATTTATTTAATTTTATTTTATAATAAAATAAAATTAATATTTTGAGATACAAATTTTTTATGTAAAAAAAAAAACACAATTTTTATTTTACTAAATATTAGAAATTTCTTAATTAAAAAAAAGAACAAAAGCTATCATTTTTTTTTTATCAAAAAAATTATTTTTTTGTTTTTAATATAGTTTTATAAAAAAAAAAAAAAATTAATATATATATTTTTTGACTGATGAATTTTGAAGGAGAGAAATAATTGAAATTTAAGAAACGCAAAAAAAAAAATTATCTATTATTTTCAGGCCCAAGAATTGAGAATTTATTTTAAAAGTCTCGGCGCTGAAATTAGTGAAGAAAAATCACAAAAAGGTATTGAAGACGATCTTCATAAAATAATTGGTGTTTGCGATGCGTGTTTCAAAGAAGGAAACGAGAGTGAAATTGAAACAATTCTCAATGATATTGTTTCCATCATGATTCTCGTAAGTTGAATGAATTAAAAAAAAAAAATTCAGTTTACATGCAAATAAAATATAAATAATATAATATAATAGAAAAATTTAAATTATCGAATTTTATTAATTTATATTTATTTTTAGATGCAATTATTTTTATATTTTTTTTTATTTGTAACAAGTTATCAATTATATTTCTATTTTCCTTTTTTTTCTATATTAAATTCTTTTCCACATTTTTCTACTTTTTGATATTTATTTTATTTATATTTTCTAAGTTTTTGTATTTTAAATTAAAGAAATTTACTTTATTTTTTTGATAAGAAATAATTATATCTTTCTTTTGTTTTATAAATATTTTTTCACTTTATTTTTCTACTTTTTAAAATTGATTTTTTTAAATATTTAAAATTTTGTACTTTAAAATTATAAAATTGATTTTTTTTTTTTTTGAAATAGAAAATAATTATACTTTCCTTTTTTTCCTACTTTTTTAACTTAATTTTTCTAATTTATTTTTTAAATATATAATTTTTTTTACTTTACATTCACTTTTGTTTAATTAAAGTAAAAAATTGGTATTTTTTTCTTTAAATAACAAATTTTCTATTATTTTTACACATTTTTTATATTACATATATTTTGTAATAATTTAAGTTAATAATTTGTGGAAAAAAAAATTTTAGGTTTCCCCCACAGATCGCGCAGAGAATTTAATTCTTGCCTTTTGTGAGAAATTAACAAAAGCCCCAGGTTTCAAATTGGGACTCGTTTGTCTTAAAGCGTAAGTTTTTTTTTTTTTAAATCTGCCTTAAATTTTTCATAATTTTCTCTATAGTTATAATTTTTTGGAAAATATAAAATTTGCTTTTATTTGTAAATTTTCCTATATAGATTGTGGTTATTATTCCAATCGTTACCAGAGGATTCGCCAATGAGATATCATGTTTATTATCATTTGGTGCAAATAGCACGCAATGTTGATCAAGTGAAAGCCGTTTATGGCGGAATTGATCAACTTAAACAACAATTTGCTCCTTGTCCACCATCAAATGAACAAATGCAAAAACTCCTTCGTCTTTTACATGAAGTTCTTCTTACTTGCAAACAAGGGTAAAAAAAGAAAATAATAATTTACATAAAATTATTCAACTTCTTACGACTTTTTTTTCAAAAATACGACATTTTCGACTTATTTTTAAAAAATTCGACTTTTTCGACTCTTTTTTTTTTACATTTTTTTGAACAAAATTTTAAACAAAATACGTTTTTTTTAAAGTAAACAACGCAGATCTTCTTCAGATCTTCTTTATTTCAATTATTTAACAAATTTTTAACTAAAATTCACTAAATTAATTTTATTTTTAATAATTTTAATGAAATTCTTCACGAATTCAATTATCTTAAAATATTATTCAATTCAAATTTTTATGAAATTTAATAATTGTTTATAATTTAAAAAAAATTAGCAAATAAAATTATTAAAAAATTTTAATTCAAAATAACTTGAAATTTAATTATTTGCAAATATTTCATTATTTTTAATGATTTTTTTTTTTTTTTTTTTTTTATTTGAATCAAAATATCGAGCCCACAGTCCAAAGACCATTGAAGGGCAATACATTTCTGTGAAACGAAAATAACAGAAATAATTAAAGAATATAAGATCTACATAATAACAAAAATAAAAATTGCATTAATCATAAGAACAAAAAGAATATATTGTAAAACATTAGATCTTAATAACAGCATTATACTAATATATTATAAAAAGGAAAATATATTATTAGGTAAACTAAAATCTAACTAAAATCTATCTATTATTTTGATAATATTCTTCGAAAATTTAATTATCTGAAAGCATTTTTCAATTAAAAACTTTTGGAATTCAATTTTTTAATGTAATTTTTAATAAATTAATCAATAGAAATGAATTAAAATTCTTTTATTATAATTATTGTCTGAAATTTAACACAATCTTTTGAAATTAAATTATTTTCAAAAATTTCAATTTAAAAGCATTTAAAATTTAATTATTTCTAAAAATTTTCCATCTAAAATTTTTTGAAATTTAATAATTTCAATTATAACTCTCATGAAATTCAATTAATTATTTTTAATGATTTTTATAATATTCTACGAAAATTCAATTATTTGAAAATATTTTGCAATTAGAAAAATTTTTAATTTCAATTTTTGTCTGTAATTTCTAATAAATTCAATCATTTTCAAAAAATTCAATTCAAAATCAATTGAAATTTAATTATTTTTAAAATTTTCTATTCAAAATAGAATTAAATACTATAATCAACGAATTTTGAAGAAATATTTTTTTAAATGAAAAATTCCATGAATTCTCAATATTTCTTACAATCTTTATTGTTCAGCAAATATTTTTTAAATTAAAATTTATTAAAATTTTTTAATTAATTATTTCAATTATTTTATAAAATTTCAATTTAAAATTAACTAAAATTCAATTTTCCAAAATTTCAATTGAAATTCAATTGTTTTCAAAATTTTATATTCAAAATCAACAAAAATTCAAATATTTTCTAAAAATTTAATTTAAAACCAATTAAAATCAATTATTTTCTAAAATTTTAATTCGAGACCAATTAAAATTCAATTCTTTTCAAAAAATTTTAATTCAAAATCAACTAAAATTCAATTATTTTAAAAAAAATTTTATTTATTTAATTATATACGGGACTTTAAAATAAAGTACCCTATAAACACAAATTGTATAATATATATGTATAACGCTGCTATTTAGAAAAAAAGAAACTAATTATTAAATAATAGATTTTTAATTTAAAAGCTTCTAAAATTTTTTGAAATGTAATGACTTAAATTATAACTCTCCCGAAATTCAATTATTTTTAATGATTTTTATGATATTCTACAAAAATTCAATTATTTAAAAGCATTTTGCAATAAAAAAAATTTTTAATTTCAATTTTTGTCTGTAATTTCTAATAAAGTCAATTATTTTCAAAAAATTAAATTCAAAATCAATTGAATTTCAATTATTTTCAAAATATTCTATTTAAAATCTACTATAATTCAATTATTTTCTAAAATTTCAATTCAAAATCAATTAAAATTCAATTACTACCAAAAATTTCAATTCAAAATCAACTGGAATTCAATTATTTTCAAAAATTTCCTTTAAAAATCTACTAAAATTCAATTGTTTTCTAAAATTTCAATTCAAATCAATTATAATTCAATTACTATCAAAAATTTTGTATTTTTTTCTGCAATTTCTAATAAATTTTTTAGATAATCATGAAAAATTTTAAATTAAAAATCACTCGAAGTTCAATTAATTTGAAAACTCTAAATTGTAAATCTTTAAAAATTCAATTATTTTTAAAAAATCTTATCTAAAATTATTTGATATAAAACTATGACAAAATTTTAAATTCGAATAAATTGCTTAAATCAGACTTGAAAAAATTATAAAAATCGAACTTTAAGAATTTTTTATATATATATATATATATTTTTATAGAATCATTCTTATTACAGAATTAATAAAATGAATTTAATATCTAATAACATTAGTTATTTAAATTAAAATATTTATTAATTAAATTTTGTTAAAATAAAAAAATCGACTTTTTTTGGAATATAAATCGACTAAAGCGACTTTTTTTGTGCCTTAAAGTCAATCAATGCTTAAGTCCACAACGTTTATGATCAACGTTTAGAAAAAGAACATTATTTTTTTTTTGTAAAGTACAATTATTTAATTTAAAAAATATTTGCTGAACAATAAAGATTGTAAGAAATATTGAGAATTCATGGAATTTTTCATTTAAAAAAATATTTCTTCAAAATTCGTTGATTATAGTAAATTTCATCATAGTTTTTGTATTTATAAATTAAATTTTAAATTTATATTACTATAGAGAGCAGGCGGCTGCAGTGATGGTTGAATTATTAGGAACTTATACATCGGAAAATGCATCAGCCGCAAGAGAAGATGCTCAACGTTGCATTTTGGCAGCTCTCGCTGATCCAAATACATTTCTTTTAGATCCACTTCTTGCTTTAAAACCCGTTCGTTTTCTTGAAGGCGAACTTATTCACGATCTTCTTCTTATTTTCGTTCAAGAGAAATTGCAAGCTTATCTTAAATTCTACAAGGATCATAAAGAATTTGTTGAACACACACTTGGTAATCAGAAGAATTTTTTTTTTTAATTCTGAGATAAATGAAATACATTTTTTTTTTTTTTGCAAAAGAAAAAACAATAGACATTTTGGTCTAAAAATAAAAAGCGTTAATTTTCAAAAAACTGTTACCCGTTTTTTTTAGGTCTTAATCATGAACAGAACATGAAAAAAATGAGACTATTGACATTCATGCAACTCGCAGAAACGAATCCCGAAATGACCTTCGAGACAATACAAAATGAGTTGATGATCAGTGAAGAAGAAGTTGAGAGTTTCATTATTGACGGTGAGTTTAATTAATTTTATTTAAATGGTTTTTTTGATTAAAATTGTTTGAAATAATAATGAAAATAAATTGTGTAAAATTTTGCAGTTTTGAAAACAAAACTTGTACGCGCTCGAATGGATCAAGGAGGACGTAAAGTTCTTATCTCGAGTACAATGCACAGGACCTTTGGCAAACCTCAATGGTTACAACTTCGCGATTTACTCGTCGCTTGGAAGGCAAATCTCTCCTCAGTTCAAGAAGGTATGAAGTCAGTTGCTGCTGCACAAATGGAACTCGCTGCCAAAACGAAACCAACATTAACCCATTGACAACAAAATTAGAAGACATTAACTTTAAATCAATCTGTAAACATCACGTAAATTAAATACAGCAATGATCTTTACTTTGGACCAACTTTTTTTACAACAAGTTTTTGAGAATTTGCATTTTACTTGGAGAGCTTGATGAAAATTTAATAAAAGTAAATTGATAAAAAGAAATTTGTTTTTAATTTAGATTAATAGAATTTTTGAATAAAAAAATTATTTCACTTTTTCTTTAATTAAAATATCTAATATTACTAAAAACTGAAATAATTGAATTACAATTACCATTCTTTATCATATTTTAAATTCCTCCACAAAATTTCAGCTCAATCCATCTAGCATTTTACGGGACAAATTAACATTACAGACCTAACAGTCACATGACCTTAATTTGTCCCGTAACTTTTCTCGTAAAATGCTGAATGGATTGAGCTGAAATTTTGTAGAGGAATTTAAAATATGATAAAGAATGGTTGTGAAGTGCGAAAATATTGAAATATTGTTAAATAAATTTGATAAAAGACATAAAAATTATTAGAAAATCCGACACTCCTAATCTCCACATTTTCTAACTATTTTTAAATGTTTTATAATAATTATTTAACAATCCCACTTGGAAAGATTCCTCGGAAAGTGACCCCTGGAGGTTCTATCAGAATTCCGCCGGAACTTCCAACGGAGTTCCAAAGAATTTCCGATGGGATTCCGATTAATTTTTTTTCAAAATTTTAGAGTCCTAATTTCGTCGGAATTTCATCGGAGTTCCGGCGGAATTCTGATAGAACCTCCAGGGGGCACTTTCCGGGGAATCTTTCCAAGTAGGTAATATATTAACATTTTCGCATACGAAAATATGTAAATCGGAAGTTCGTCCAAAACCGATAGGTATGGACTATAAATAAATAAATTAACATTTTTGCACTTGACAACAATTCCTTATCATATTTCGAACTTCTCCATAAAATTTCAATTCAATCCATTCAGTATTTTACAGGAAAAGTTACGGATAAATTAATATTACAGACCTAACAGTCACATAACCTTAAAAAATAAATAAATAAAAAAAAATTCTTCAAAAAAAGAATATTGACACCTATATAGATATTAATATTTACCCTCCGAGCCCGGACGTTTTTTCGGCACCTTCGGAGCCCGGACCTGGGTCGCTTTCTTCCTGTCGTATTTAGAGGTAGAAAAAATGCTTTAAAAAAATTGAAAAAATTCATACATCTTCATTAATCCTTCTACTTGAAGTAAAAATTTTGTTTTTTTTAAAAAAAATTTTTTATCATTAAAAAGTAGAGTCCGTTTTTAGGAATTACAGCAATTTAAAATTTCGCCTGGGTCCAAAATGACCCAGGTCCGGGCTCGGAGGGTTAAGGATGTTAAATAAAGTATAATTAAAAAAAATTGTCTATAGAATTGTTACTACCATCATTTCAGATCATGCAAATTCTTACCATAGGAAATATAAATAAAAATTGTCTTTTGAGGTTTTCAAAAAAAAACTGTTCTTCGTCTTCTCCATATTATTACAAAAATTCAAAAATATTTTTAAAATTTGAATTTTTGAAAAGTCACTCAGTAATAACAGTAATCCCATCTCACAATTTTTAGGGTCGTCCATAAACTACAATTTTTCATCAATTTAGACCTTTCTCCCACTTGATGGACCTTTTCAATAACCTATATTGTCGTTTTTCAATATATCAAAATCTAATAAAATAAAAAATTACTTCAATTTTTCTTAGATTAAAATATCTAATATACCTAAAACAAAACTAAAATAATTATTAACCGTTTATTTTCAAGACTTTTTTGAGATAAGTATTTTTAATTTTTGGACGTTTTTTCATATTTGGTGAATTAATTTTTTAAAATAAAGATGTAATTAGAGCCGCAGCATGTATTAGAATGATTTGTAATATTTTATTAACAATTTTTTAATATGAAGTATAATTTTTAGGCTATCGAAAAAATGCCGAAAATAAAAAAAGGTGTTTCGTATATGCTTCTTTAAGCAATGAAAAACTTCAAAATCATGTAATCATTATATCAAATCAAAATAGCCAAAAATAATTTTTATTTTTACAATTGAGTCAGATTCGACAATTTTTCCAATTTTTTAGGTTAATAGTATTATTTACACTTAAAAGTCATATTTAATGAATCTTATTATTGTTAAAAAAAGAAAATTATTTTAAAAATTACTTCTTTATTAATTTCAAATTATATTAATTCTTTAATAAATTATGCAAAATTTATAATTTACATTACTATTTTATGTCTAGTGGGCAATCATTGTAAAATTGATGGTCAATCATTGTAAAAATAATGACACCCTGGCGGATTCGATTTGCGTAATGTCTACTTAACTAAGTGGACTTTAGGTAGACATTAGGTAAACATGTAAAAAAACGTATAAAAAAGCTATTAATCGACTTATTATGATAAAAAAAAGTTGATAAAAGGGTAAATAAATGTTTATAGAGTAAATTCGTACAAAATTTGTAATTAATAAAGCATTAAATAATTAATAATGAATGGAAATGTGCGCGAGGTACCTGATCAGTTCAGCTGTACAATTATTTTCGTGCTATTTTCATGAAAAGAATATAAATTAACGGCAAAAACAATTGATATTTATAAAAAAGTGTAAAATTGATTTAATTTGAGTGTTTGAAATACGAATTATTAAATAATAATTAAGTTTTTATCAAATGTGAATAGTGTTGTGAAAACCTGTGAAAACTAATGAGTTACTACATTACCGATCGCATATGATAATAAAAAGTTCTCGATGAGTGTAACAAAAAAGCTGCAATCATGCCCGTAATATTGGACGAGAAACAATTATGAAATCAATAATTATTTGTATAACTTTATTCTGCATTTTAAAATTCACTTTTTATTTTATTTCAAAGCAAAAGCTTGGAAGAAAACATGCTCGCACTGTATTGTAAAAACTGGTGGCGCCATCTCTGGCATTCCCGGAAATTATGTACTTGGTTAAATTGGAGCTTTTTTGTTACACTCATCGAGAACTTTTTATTATCATATGCGATCGGTAATGTAGTAACTCATTAGTTTTCACAGGTTTTCACAACACTATTCACATTTGATAAAAACTTAATTATTATTTAATAATTCGTATTGCAAACACTCAAATTAAATCAATTTTATACTTTTTTATAAATATCAATTGTTTTTGCCGTTAATTTATATTCTTTTCATGAAAATAGCACGAAAATAATTGTACAGCTGAACTGATCAGGTACCTCGCGCACATTTCCATTCATTATTAATTATTTAATGCTTTATTAATTACAAATTTTGTACGAATTTACTCTATAAACATTCATTTACCCTTTTATCAACTTTTTTTTATCATAACTAGTCGATTAATAGCTTTTTTATACGTTTTTTCACATGTTTACCTAATGTCTACCTAAAGTCCACTTAGTTAAGTAGACATTACGCAAATCGAATCCGCCAGGGCAATCACTATTTTTTCTGTCATGTGAAGATTTTTTTTTTAAAATTTATACTAATATTAAATAAACAATTCATTATTATTTTCAGATTAATGGAATATTTTAATTCCTTTACAAATGGTTTCATTTCGATAATTAAACATTTGTAATTTGTATAAATATATCCCCTTTTTGCTTATACTGGCAATCACTGTCCCACGTGAAAAAGTTCCCGGAATTTTTGCAGAGTGACTCTGGGAGTAGTTCCCAGAACATTCTGAGAACATTCCCGGAAAATTTTTGGTTTTTTCCCAGAATTCATGGAATTTTCGTTTCAATCAAGTAATTGATACTCCGGGATGACTCCAACGTACATCCAGATATCCAGGAGTCAATTGGACAACTTCTTCAGGGAAGTTTAGCTGTAATCAAACCATCAATACTGCAGGATGACTCCAACGTTCATCATGATGACTAGGAATCAATTGGAACACTTCTCCAGGGAATTTGAGCTGTTATGAAACAATCGATACTCTAGGATGACACCATAGTACATCATAATGACTAGGAGTCAAATGGACAACTTCTTCAGGGAATTTTAGCTGTAATAAAACAATCGATACTCCAGGATGACTCCAACGAACATCATGATGACTAGGAGTCAATTGGACAACTTCTCTGGGGAATTTTAGCTGTAATCAAACAATCGATACTCCAGGATGACTCCAACGAACATCATGATGACTAGGAGTCAGTTGGACAACTTCTCTGGGGAATTTTAGCTGTAATCAAACAATCGATAATCCAGGATGACTCCAACGTTCATCATGATGACTAGGAGTCAATTGGGCAACTTCTCCAGGGAATTTTAGCTCTAATCAAACAATCGATAGTCCAGGAGCACTCCAAAGTACATTATAATGACTAGGAGTCAGTTGGACAACTTCTTCAGGGAAATTTAGCTGTAATCAAATAATCAATACTCCAGGATGACTCCAACGAACATCATGATGACTAGGAGTCAATTGGACAACTTCTCTGGGGAATTTTAGCTGTAATCAAACAATCGATACTCCAGGATGACTCCAACGTTCATCATGATGACTAGGAGTCAATTGGAAAACTTCTTCAGGGAATTTTCGTTTTAACCAAATAATCCAGTTTCTATCACGACTCCAACGTACATCCAGATACCCAGATGTCAATTGGGGAACTTCTCCAGGGAATTTTAACTGTAATCAAATAATCGATACTCCAGGATGACTCCAACGTACATCATGATGACTAGGAGTCAATTGGATAACTTCTCCAGGGAATTTTAGCTCTAATCAAACAATCGATAGTCCAGGAGCACTCCAAATTACATTATAATGACTAGGAGTCAGTTGGACAACTTCTTCAGGGAAATTTAGCTGTAATCAAATAATCAATACTCCAGGATGACTCCAAAGAACATCATGATGACTAGGAGTCAATTGGACAACTTCTCTGGGGAATTTTAGCTGTAATCAAACAATCGATACTCCAGGATGACTCCAACGTTCATCATGATGACTAGGAGTCAATTGGAAAACTTCTTCAGGGAATTTTCGTTGTAACCAAATAATCCAGTTTCTATGACGACTCCAACGTACATCCAGATACCCAGATGTCAATTGGACAACTTCTTCAGGGAATTTTAGCTGTAATAAAACAATCGATACTCCAGGATGACTCCAAAGTACATCATGATGACTAGGAATCAATTGGAAAACTTCTTCAGGGAATTTTCGTTTTAACCAAATAATCAAGTTTCTATGACAACTCCTACTTACATCCAGATACCCAGGTGTGAATTAGGCAACTTCTCTATGGAATTTTTACTGTAATAAAATAATCGATACTCCAGGATGACTCCAACGTACATCATGATGACTAGGAGTCAAATGGACAACTTCTTTAGGGAATTTTAGCTGTAATCAAATAATCAATACTCCAGGATAACTCTAACGTACATCATAATGACTAGGAGTCAATTGGACAACTTCTTCAGGGAATTTTCGTTTCAAACTGATTCTCAATAATTAAAAGTATTATAAACTTGGATTTAATATTTAGGATTATTTAATATTAGGATTCTCACAAAATTATTGTTGTCCCACTTTATTTTACCGAAGGGTTGAAAATCGAAAAATAAGGGTTGATTTTGAAAAAAAGGGGTCAAAAATTTTTTTTTTTAATTTTGTTTACTTTTTTGAAAACTACGTGAAAAATGCATCAAAATTCATTATAGATAAATTAAAATCCATTAACTTTTGTCATAGTTATACGGATTTGAAAATGACAATGTTACCCTTAACGTCAAAACTTCAACCCCCTCTACTTTTTACAAATATTTTTTTAATGCGTTTATATTTTAGGGATTTATTACTATCATATCGGACAACAATTTACCAAAGTATAAAGCCAATCCCAGAACATTGACTTTTTGGGCTAGGGCGATTGAAAATGAATCTCTCATATAAGAGATGTACATGACATGATATATTTTTTTTAGGGGGTTTCATATACAAGCTCACATGTGCTCAGAAGAGTACTTGATATTTTAAGCGCCCCGAACTTCATAAAAAATGTATTTTCAATGTATAATCTAACCGGATTGTGAAATCTTAAACACAGAAAAAGCAAAATAACCTATACATTAAAGCCTCATTAATATTATTTATGATATAATTAAAAGTTAATGAATAATTGTTGCTTGAAGTCGGGGCTTCATCTAACCGTTTTAAATTACGACATTGTCCACGTCGAATTTTTCTTAACTTGACTACTAAATATTGAAAAAAAGAGGTCATATATTGTTAAAGAGACTTCTATTAAATAAGAAATTTCGGCTTCTTCTCGTTTTTTCCCCACTTTAGTAGTCAATTTACTAAAAATACATATGAGTTTAACAAAAATTAATATTTAAATTTTCTCCGTGTAAAATTCTCTGAAGAAGTTGACCAATATACTCCTGGATATCCGGATGTACGTTGGAGTTGTCTTAAAAAATCGATTATTTTGTTGAAACGAAAATTCCCTGAAGAAGTTGTGCAATTGACTCCTAGTGATCATGATGTACTTTGGAGTGATCCTGGAGTATCGATTATTTGATTACAGCTAAAATTCTGTAGAGAAGTTGTCCAATTGACTCCTAGTCATCATGATGTACGTTGGAGTCATCCTGGAGTATCGATTGTTTTATTGCAGCTAAAATTCTCTGGAGAAGTTGTCCAATTGATTCCTAGTCATCATGATGTACTTTGGAGTCATCCTGGAGTATCGATTGTTTTATTACAGCTAAAATTCCCTGAAGAAGTTGTCCAATTGACTTCTAGTCATCATGATGTACGTTGGAGTCATCCTGGAGTATCGATTGTTTTATTACAGCTAAAATTCCCTGAAGAAGTTGTCCAATTGACTTCTAGTCATCATGATGTACGTTGGAGTCATCCTGGAGTATCGATTGTTTTATTGCAGCTAAAATTCTCTGGAGAAGTTGTCCAATTGATTCCTAGTCATCATGATGTACTTTGGAGTCATCCTGGAGTATCGATTGTTTTATTACAGCTAAAATTCCCTGAAGAAGTTGTCCAATTGACTTCTAGTCATCATGATGTACGTTGAAGTCATCCTGGAGTATCGATTGTTTTATTGCAGCTAAAATTCTCTGGAGAAGTTGTCCAATTGATTCCTAGTCATCATGATGTACTTTGGAGTCATCCTGGAGTATCGATTGTTTTATTACAGCTAAAATTCCCTGAAGAAGTTGTCCAATTGACTCCCAGTCATCATGATGTACGTTGGAGTCATCCTGGAGTATTGATTGTTTGATTACAGCTAAAATTCTTTGGAGAAGTTGTCCAATTGACTCCTAGTCTTCATGATGTTCGTTGGAGTCATCCTGGAGTATCGATTATTTGATTACAGCTAAAATTTCCTGGAGAAGTTGTCCAATTGACTCCTAGTCATCATGATGAACGTTGGAGTCATCCTGGAGTATCGATTGTTTTATTACAGCTAAAATTCCCTAAAGAAGTTGTCCAATTGACTCCTAGTCATCATGATGTACGTTGGAGTCATCCTGGAGTATCGATTATTTCATTACAGTTAAAATTCCCTGGAGAAGTTGCCCAATTCACACCTGGGTATCTGGATGTACGTTAGAGTTGTCATAGAAACTCGATTATTTGGTTAAAACGAAAATTCCCTGAAGAAGTTTTCCAATTGACTCCTAGTCATCATGATGTACGTTGGAGTCATCCTGGAGTATTGATTGTTTGATTACAGCTAAAATTCTTTGGAGAAGTTGTCCAATTGACTCCTAGTCTTCATGATGTTCGTTGGAGTCATCCTGGAGTATCGATTATTTGATTACAGCTAAAATTCCCTGGAGAAGTTGTCCAATTGACTCCTAGTCATCATGATGAACGTTGGAGTCATCCTGGAGTATCAATTACTTGATTGAAACGAAAATTCCATGAATTCTGGGAAAAACCAAAAATTTTCCGGGAATGTTCTCAGAATGTTCTGGGAACTACTCCCAGAGTCACTCTGCAAAAATTCCGGGAACCTTTTTACGTGGGTGTACGGTTTACCCCTACACATAGTATACAAAAGATCCGGATGAGTTTTCGGTACCATTAAAAAATTTTGTATTAATAATGAAAGTGGTAAAGTAAGTATGTATATACACTGAAAAAAAACTAGTAGGTTTTACTACTTTTTAACTACTCTGAGTAGTACAATAGGTCTTCAATTGAATTTAAACGGTTCTATTAACTATATAAAAATAGTTAAATCAATTAAAAATGTAATTAGTGGAATGAAATTTTATGATTGTATTAACTCAATTTAAAAATGTTAAAACAACTCAAGATGTAAGTAGTAGATTTTACTACTCAAAGTGGTTCAATAGGCTTTAAAAACATTTTTTTGTAGAATTAATAAATCTTTTGCAATTAAAACTACTACTTTAAGTAGTAGATTTTACTACTTAAAATAGGAAAATAAAATTATTTTTTATTTATAATTGTTTATTATCAGTAGAATTGACTTTTTCATCCTCTTTCCTATACTGACGCTTATTTTATGCCCTAACGATTATGTACCTAACAGAGAAAATTTCTAACCGACGGGAATTGAACCCTCGACCCTAACGCTCACAATCCGATACCTTAACCGACTAACCACGCACGATCGTTATGACACTCTGCAAACTTCTTAAAGATAGTTACATTAACTACATGAACATGATTAGATTAACTAAAAAAGTGGTTTTTTTAACTACTATCTAGTCAACTTCTTAATGGTAGTTGTAACACATAAATAACTATTTACTTCACTAAATATTAATGGATACACCTTTGATGTTTCTATGTTTATTGTTTGACTTACACTAATTTAGTTAAAACTAGGAAAAAATGGTATGAGGGGCAGTGTCCAAGTTAGCCCCGTGAGGGGAAGCACTATACCCCCAATCTACCGGCCGGGCCGTAAACACGGAGCTCGAGGGACGCATGCACCGCGGGGGCCTAAGCAGCGTTCTCGGGCCTAATGACATTTTCTATTTATGGCCCCTAATTAGTTTTTCATGAAAATTATAAAATTTTTTATTATTAACAAATTTTTAATTTTTTTTAACATATTCACATTCCTCATAATTTCACGATTACGAGCATGTGTTGTCCCAATTAAAAATGTTAATATTTAAAATGTTTATAATTTTTATTGAATTATGTCGCCTGAATCCCCCAGTATCGATCTAGTCATGATACCGAATAATTTTTGTAATAAAAATTAAATCTTCAAATATCAACATTTTTACCCCTCATTTTTTTGCAATTCAGACATATTTTTTTTTAAATGTTGAAATATAAAAAGTTTTAATTTTTTTTTAATCACAATTTTTCCAGGCTTAGGACTTTTTAAATTTCAACATTTAAAAAAAAATATGTCTGAATTGCAAAAAAATGAGGGGTAAATATGTTGATATTTGAAGATTTAATTTTTATTACAAAAATTAAACGGTATCATGACTAC